>NC_031993.1:7334863-7420715 GCF_001879085.1 Nicotiana attenuata | reverse complement strand
ATATATATATATATATATATATATAAAATCCAAGTATATATTGCAATATGCGGGAATCACCTACCTTGACATGGATGATGAAGATGGAGCTCCAAAATCGCTCTTAGGTCGGCTCCCATGGAGAAAATGAGATGAAATGAGCCAAATCTATTTTTTCAAACTTATACACTTCTCAGGCGATCCTTCTTTGCATTCTCGATCCCCCCATCGCGTTCGCGATGAACAAAATTCTCAAAAGTCATTCCAAAACTCTTCTCATACAACCTCTAGTATAATGGCCATAACCTTTTGTACAAAACTCCAAATGAAAAAAAAAGGTTTAATGTGTTGAAAACTAGACACCAAGATCTACAACTTTCATGTTTTGGTCATCTCCCAATTCCTTATAGATTTTGAGATATAAGCTGCCAAAGTCAGCCCTGTGCAATACAAATTTGTTCTTCATCTTTCTGGACAGACTGTAGTGTACCAGCCATAACACTTTGTACACAAATCCAAATACTAAACGGTTTACTTTTCTGAAAACTAGACATAAAGGGCTACAACTTTCGTATTTGGATCATCTCCAAATTCCTCAGAGATTGTGAGATATGAGCCTCCGAAGATACGATTTTCTTCTTCGCGAACGCGAAGAACAAAATCCCTGAAGCCAAATCCTTCTTCGCGAACGCGAAGAACAATACAACACCAGCATCATCTATAGCAAAACAGCCCGATATAATTCGAAACCACCCCAAAATACACCCGAGGGCTCCGGGACCCCATCCAATCACACCAACCAGTCCCATAACATAACACGGACCTGCTCGAGGCCTCAAATCACATCAAACAATGCTAAAACCATGAATCACACTCCAATTCAAGCTTAATAAACTTTAGAATTTCAAACTTCTACATTCGATGCCGAAACCTATCAAATTACGTCAGATTGACCTCAAATTCCCCGATATCAAAAAATTCACTTCCGGTCAAACTTCTCAAAAACCTTCAGATTTCTAACTTCAGCCAAATGACTCCAAAATGACCTACAGACCCCCAAATCCACTTCCGATCGCGCTACCAATACCAGAATCACCATACGGAGCTATTCCCAAACTCGAAATCCCAAACGGACATCATTAACACTGAAATGCACTTCATCCCAAATTTATGAAATTCACCCAAAAATGCTAACTTCCACAATAGGCGCCGAAACACTCCTGGGTTATTCAAAACGCCCAAGTCCAAAATCATCATACAAACCTGCTGGAACCTTCAAATCCCGATTCCGAGGTCGTTTACTTAAAAATCCAATCTTAGTCAATTCTTCCAACTTCAAGCTTTTGAAATGAGAATTTCTTTCCAAATCCAATTCGAACTTCCCAAATTTCGATTCCGACCATACATACAAGTCATAATACCTGATATGAAGCTGCTCACGGCCTCAAACTGTCAAACGACGTGCTAGAGCTCAAAACGACCGGTCGGGTCGTTACATTCTCCCCCACTTAAACATATCTTCATCCTCGAGTGTGCTGAGAATTGCACTGAAGTTGTCCGAAATCACTGCGTAACACCTCGTGCACCTACCCGTGCTACCACAACTCAGTTGAGTACATTAGCTCAATCAAATCTGAAGATATCCTCTTTTATTTAGGAAAATGAGCCTTAGAGCCCAGTTTCAACATCTGAATTTCTCTGCCAGGCCTGCTTCCAATATATGAACACCGTATCAATCACTACACGTTGTACCAGAACACGACTGCATATCTTTGCTGAATTCTCACCATGCGCCACATCATTCGCGGGACCATAATAACATTCTCTGATCATGATACTCACAATGCACCTCATGAAATATATAAGTCTTGTTCCAACTCATGCAATACCGCCATGACGGAAGAGACGTGTAGAAATTCATAACGAACTACCGAGTCAACAAATCGTTGAGTCTATACTCCTGACAAGAATCATTACCTCATTCTGAACCTAATAATGGTGTTTGCTCCTTAAATACTTAATATAATCCGACTGCACTGACCCTAGATCCAACAACCTTATCTCACCCGGTACGAACTGCTCAGGCGAACAAGCCACCCCAGACCTGACCAAAAGTCTCGTATGATGCCACAATATGCCAATAGGCTACCAACTTGAACGTGATGCATAAGGAATTCGAACTCTGGAGGGGACTACTCAACTCACGCAACTAATATGAACTTTCCTCGGAAATGGAAAACAAAACACACAAAAATTAGAATATAGGGGACTGAACTCAACATCACACTGTTGTGGCGTGCAACCCAATCCAAACAACATACAACGCACATAAGGAGATACACACCGAGCTAAATTTATCATTATTACAAAACACCATATCGGTCACAAGCACGCTAAGTGCATAATACCATCCCTGGGGAGACATATAGCGCCATAAGCTACAAAACTCAAGCACAACGGAGGTGCGATATATGATCTGAAACTCAAGAGTCATCCTGCTCACATAACACCATCGCTACGCATAACCTTAACACGTAAGAGATTTATCAAGTCGTTTCGCAACTCGCACGGCCCAATATAGTATTACATGAAATAGACGACAACAAGATAACATCCAACGTCCGAATACTCCTCCATAAAGAGCGCTATGCTGAAAGGAACACATCCGGCCTGATATAGAGCCCACCTACATATTTAAATCCATCCACAAACCTCAAGCCGATTTTGATCGTTCCGCACTAGGCAAATAACCTTCCAAGGGTCCATAAACAACCATCATAACCGGAGTAAACCTCCACAGTCCGCAACCAAATAAACCGAGTGCCCTTCAGGCAAAATTCTCAAATTAGTGATTCACCACAATCTTCATAGTTGGCTTAAATTTCCGATCAATCAAGTGACTACATGTCACACTTATACAATCTCCCCGTGAGACACGCTCCCACGACCTTCCGCACCAGATAACCAATCTGCACATCCATACCACCGGCCGCACTAATGTTGTAAAGCAAATCAAGAATCCATAACCAGGTTGTAAAGCCTCTTTCACAAAACACTGATCTCAGGTGGCGCTGAAGGAAATATCAAATTACTCGAACATCCAAACCCCTTCCCTGCTCATCCGAGCTCGTGACATCATTTCCAACACCGAACCGCAACCTCGGTTCCTCACTCCAAATTTTCATACCGCTCACTGCACCTAACATGTCAATATGCGACAGTATAAGAATTTCACCATAACTCCTAAACCACTAATAGAGTATACACTTCATCATACAGAAACCTTTTACTTATCTCATTCCAAGAGAACTATAGCAATACGCGAGTAACTCCTCATAACCGTAGAACATTCGAATCCTCAAGTAGTGGTCTAAACCACCATAACCCTTCCGGGATCCGCCTACACATAAAGGGCCATAATACTTGAATACTTCCAAATAAAATCAATTGCGGCGGCCCTCGAGCCTCGCACGTACCGCCACCACTATGCCGATTCAACCATGGTTAACCAATCTAACTTCTTCAATTTCATCCTTGATTGCCTTAGAAATAATAATATCTCCATTCCTTACATCACCAACCTAAATCCGCACTCATCTTGGGTAGCCCCATTCCATGAGACCACATTGCCTCAAAACCCATGAACTGTCTCATACCCTCCTTGCATGCACATTCGCATCTTCAACCGATGCACCCATTCTGATAATCCCTCTATGAATCCGAAGTCTTTTTCTCTTTTTCCTCCTGATGCTACACTGCAAGTCGATAACATCATAGAACATTCCGAACCTCTTACCATAATCTGCTATAAAAGCTCGATCCTTAACCTTACTGCGGGATTGAACCCTTAGGCACCACATTTTTAATCCTTTGAATTCACTAGGACCGTTGTTGAAAGTCACCCACTCTGGCTTGGTCCCGAATGTAATCAACTCCAAGGCTCCGCGGGCACATGAACAGCCATCTCCATGGAGCACCCGATTGAATCACTTCCTTGTAAATCACCTCCGTACGAGACACAAATTCCGAGTCTTCCCAAAGCCTGAACATGAGCCAATAAGGCCGACTATAGCACGATTTACCAATTCGTTTGCTCAAATTACCACTTATGTTCTTTTCCCTCAGCCAAAATAACTTACTAATACGCCGATAACCCGAAACCTCACATGAAGATAACCATACAACCCAATCGTAGGCGGTGGGACTCACCTACTTAGCTTGAAGCCACCATTACACAACTCTAGAACCCAACAAGATTATTTCTTCATTGTTGACATGATCTAGCACAACCAACCCGCCAAATTCCTCGAAATCATTCTGTAAAACCCTTTATGAATACTCTGAATCATTAACCTCATTCACATGACCGATCTCTTTACCGTATAGCCAGTACAATTCTTCATAGAAGCTCCGCCAACCACACGACCGTTGATCTGATCACAGAAGATAACCCACATGTGGAAATTACATGCCGACATCTCTCAACGACGCTGCACGGGGTACAATCACTATGACATTTATAACCCATCCTGAGCCCGTGCTCATTCGCCAACTGCACTAGTCCGTTCTCTTCTTATGGACATCAACTAAATACACAACTATATCTTCCAATTCAAAATCATGTTGTATCCTTCTTCACATCAAGTAAATCCTTTTCGTTGTATCAAATCTCCCGCCGTATAATAGTCGATATTTCAAGTCAAGTCCGTAAACCCAACCATTGTCCACCCTGAATCCCAAATTCACTCTAGACTTTTCCTCCGGGTGTGTAGTTATCCTGCCACTGATCCCATATGCTACTCTGCCACTCTCCCACTTTGGCCAAACCCCTCTTCTTTAAACAACTACTCGACTTCCATTTCTTACACTTGGCCTTCTAGAAATTTAACCACCACATGACACTTCCCACAAGTCTTTCCTCATCCCTTACTGCTCAGTTGACGCCTTAGATCAACCTATCTCAGTAGCACCTGAACCAACAGATCGCACCTAACTTTAAACCTTTCCGAAGATCATCTTTCCCGAGCCGTCGACATTAGAAACACCGATTCAATTTTGAACCACCGCACCTCGCGATCTCTGACAGCCGGTTCCTCAATACTATCTCACAATATCCTGCCCCAGAGGCGAATTGTAAAAGATCATAACACCGGCGAACTTAATATATTCAATCGAGGACGACGACACCACGCTGTAGGTGAAAATTCCACCACACTTGAAAGCACCAAGTCTCGTTACCCTATCAACCCAAGCCTGATCATTCATAGTTCGATTGCCTTTCAAGATACTGGATCTCTGAATCATACACTTAGCAAACCTCCTCTCAAGTCATTCATTGCCCCGACACATAGGCAAGCATTCCACCCTCTCATCAATACTGCACGATAACCGTTCATAAGCATCATAGCAACCTGTGCATAACCTCGAAGCTCTCAGTAGTACAGGTACTGAGCTGAAATGACAGAATATACTTCCACAAGGCGACGACAATAGCTCAACAACCATGCAGGGAGAAACATCCCGCACCACATTCGTAGTACCATTACAATTACTCACTCGCCGAATCATGACCAGCGCTTCGCGTCGCATAAGATTGAATGGAAAGGAAACGAAGGAATAAGCCTCAAGGGGAATCAAATCGCACAATGAGGAATCAAGAAAGGAAGTGCTCCTAACAGCCCTGTAGCCTCTCGAAGATAAGTACAGACGTCTCCGTACTGATCCACGAAACTCTACTAGACTTGCTCATGACTCGTGAGACCTAAGGGAACCTAGTGCTCTGATACCATGTTGTCACGACCCAAAAATCCACTAAGGGTTGTGATGACGCCGGACACCACTATCAGGCAAGCCAACACCAAGAAATTAATTGAATTCCCATTTTAATAGTTATTGAAATCATTTCTTTTATACATTAAACAATAAATAATAAATTTCACTGAATAAATAATGATACCTTTAATTATTTAAAATACTGAATAATCCCATAGTCATCCCAGAACCCGGTGTCACAAGTGCATGAGCAATCACTAGGAAATCAACAAAGTACAACAATTGTCCGGAATACAAGTTGGACAGAAGGTAAATACTATACACTGAAAGAGACTATGCCAGCTGCGGGTCGTCTCGAGAGATGCAGCTCACCTAAGTCTCTGTATCATCCATGTTGTGTCACGATCCAGATTTCCCACCCTCGGGAGCCGTGATGGCGCCTACTCATGAAAGCTAGGCAAGACGAGTATTATAGATTCATTAACCTTTTCGCTTGGTCTTTTTAACAGTTCAATATAACAGGTGATCAATAGCGAAATAATTATAATAAACAGAAATGCGGAGGACGAAACTCATAGTTTAACCATATACTAGTGCAGAATCCAATATACAACTCTACCCAGAATTGGTGTCACAATGTCACGGACTATCTACGAATACTACAAGCAGTGGTCTGAAAGATAAATACAAAGTTGTCTCTGAAATACATAAAAGAAACAGAATGGAAAGATAGAAGAAGACTCCAAGGCCTGCGGACGCCTGCAAGACTACCTCGGGTCTCCGCCAGTGGACTGAAGGCAGCAACCTCACTGTGGTCCAAAAGCTACAGCACCGGGATCCGCACACAGTGCAGAGTGTAGTATCAGCACAACCGACCCCATGTGCTGGTAAGTGCTTAGCCTAACCTCGGCAAAGTAGTGACGAGGCTAAGACAAGACTACCAAATAAACCCCTGCAGTTATATAATATACAGCAAGTAATATTGACAGAAACTAGCAGTTAAAGATGGGAAGGGGAAACATGCTGCGGGGAATATCATGTACAAACAAAATCTTAGTAAAGAACTGAAAGGAACACAGAAATTAAACCGTAAGCAAGAATAAGGAAATCAAAGACAAGTGCATGTCATCACCCTTCGTGCTTTTACTCTCGTCCTCACCATAAGAATCAATATAATCGGCACGGCATCACCCTTCATGCTTTCACCTCACATAATCATGGCACGGAATTATCCTTCGTGCATTATCACTCATATCATGGCACGGTATTGTACATCGTGCAGCACGGCATCACCCTTCGTGCTTTTACCTTACAATATCGGCACGGCATCACCCTTCGTGCATTAACACTCTCAAACTCACGCACGGCATCACCCTTCGTGCTTTACACTCTTCCTCACCCAAGCAACAATCACAAAGCAATTTGGGAAAGGAAATCAATAATATCAAAATAGAATCTCGGCAAGGGAACAAAAACATATCAGTAATATCCCGGCAAGGGAAACAATATCATGAGTTGTAACATCCCGGCAAGGGAGATAATATCAAAAGCAATAACATCCCGGCAAGGGAGATAATACCAAAAGCAATAACATCCCGGCAAGGGAGATAATATCAAAAGCAATAACATCTCAGCAAGGGAGACAATATCATAAACCTCTTCTCTTTTCAAAAATTTCTTCACAACTCAATTCTCAACTTGAGCCAATGCTCTACAATGTTCAATTACCAATAATGCTTTCACAAGCCTTGTTCAACAATAGAAATCATCATATGAAACATGAACAATATGAAACGGAGTCACACTTATCATAGTATAAGACTCATGGGCATGCTTGACACTGACGTATAGATACTCGTCACCATGCCTATACGTCATACTCAACAATTATCACATAACAAATAAGACACAACTCCTAATCCCTCAAGCTAAAGTTAGACCAAACACTTACCTCAAAGCCACGAACACAATCAAGTCTCAACTACCGCTTTACCTCTTGGTTCCACCTCCAACACAATTTACTTAATAACAATAATAAATGCTAAATAAACCAATTCTAATGCATGAAAATAGGTTTTCTATTGATTTCCCCAAGAAGTCAAAATTCGACCCCGGGCCTGCTTGGTCCAAACCCGAAATTCGGACCAAAACCCGATTACCCATTCACCCCCGAGCCCGGATATATAATTGGTTTTGGAATCCGACCTCAATTTGAGGTCTAAATCCCCAAATTTCGATATTCCTAAGTTCGACCCAAAATTCCCAATTCCACCATGAAAACCCTAGATTTTAGGACTAAATCTTGTACAAGTTAAGGAGTGAAAGAAATAAGTTAAAAATCACTTACTTGTGTTTTGGGGAAGAAAGAGTGTCTTGAAAAATCGCCTCGTATGGTTTAGGGTTTTGAAACAAAGAGAAATGGCTGAAAAGTCCAAAAATATCATACGGACTTGCTCGTGCGATCAAATCATCAAAATAACATCAACACCCATGAATTAAACCTCAAGTTCATATAATTACTCAAGAACATCAAAATTTCTATTTTTAAATTAAAGGTCTAATTTATACTAAATGAACTCTGATTCTTACCAAACTTCACAAATTCAACTTTATATTATACAAGACCTGTACCGGGCTCCGAAACCAAAATGCGAGCCTGATACCATCAATTTCAAGCATCTTTTCGTTTCCAAAACTCTTATAATTTCAGTTAAACAATTTCTCTAAAAAAAATCATTTCTCGGGCTTGGGACCTCGGAATTCGATTCCGGGCATACGCCCAAGTCCCAAATTTTACTACGGACCCTACGAGACTATCGGATCACGGGTCCGGGTTCGTTTACCAAGAATGTTGATCAAAGTCAACTTTAATCAATTTTAAAGGCCATTTTCCTTATTATACTTAGTTTTCACATAAAAGCTTTTCGAAAACGCGGCTGGACTGCGCACGCAAATCGAGGCGAGACAAAAAGAGGTTTTTAAGGCCTCGGAACACAAAATTTACTCTCAAAATGAGTGATGAGGTCATCACATTCTCCACCTCTAAAACAATCGTTCGTCCTCGAACGGACACAAGAAAAGTACCTGATTCAGAGAAAAGATGGGGATATCGGCTCTGCATATCGGACTCGGACTCCCGGGTCACTGTCTCAGCAGACTGACCTCTCCACTGAACACGAACAGAGGGGAAACTCTTCGATCTCAACTGACGAACCTGCCGGTCTAGAATAGCCACCGGCTCCTCCTCATAGGTCAGATCCTTGTCCAACTGGACAGCGCTGAAGTCTAACACGTGGGATGGATCGCCGTGGTACTTCCGAAGCATGGACACATAAAATACTGGATGCACGGATGATAAACTCGGCGGCAACGCAAGTCTGTAAGCCACCTCTCCCACTCAATCAAGAATCTCAAATGGGGCAATGAACCTAGGTCTTAGCTTGCCCTTCTTTCCGAATCTCATCAAGCCTTTCATAGGCGACACCCGAAGCAACAGCCGCTCACCGACCATGAATGACACATCACGAACCTTACGGTCGGCATATCTCTTTTTCCTAGACTGAGCTGTACGAAGCCTATCCTGAATGATCTTCACCTTGTCCAAGGCTTCCTGCACTAGATATGTACCCAACAACCGAGCCTCTCCCGGCACAAACCACCCAACCGGCGACCGACACCGCCTACTATATAAAGCCTCATAAGGAGCCATCTGGATGCTTGACTGGTAACTGTTGTTGTACGCAAACTCCGCTAAAGTCAAAAACTGATCCCACGAGCCTCCAAAGTCAATAACACAAGCTCGGAGCATATCCTCCAAAACCTGGATAGTACGTTCGGACTGCCCGTCCGTCTAAGGATGAAATGTTGTGCTCAACTCAACCCGCGTACCCAACTCACACTGAACTGCCCTCCAAAAATGCGAGGTAAACTGCGTACCCCGGTCAGAAATGATAGACACGGGCACACCATGAAGACGAACAATCTCTCGGATATAGATCTCAGCCAACCGCTCCGAGGAATAGGAAACTTCCACAGGAATGAAATGCGCTGACTTGGTCAGCCTATCAACAATAACCCATACTGCATCGAACTTCCTCTGAGTCTGTGGGAGTCCAACAACAAAGTCCATAGTGATCCGCTCCTACTTCCACTCAGGAATCTCAATCTTCTGAAACAAACCACCAGGTCTCTGCTGCTCGTACTTTACCTGCTGACAATTCAAACACCGAGCTACATAGGCAACAATGTCCTTCATCATCCTCCACCAATAATGCTGCCGTAAATCCTGATACATTTTAGCGGCGCCTGGATAGATAGAATACCGGGAACGATGGGCCTCCTCTAGAATCAACTCACGAAGTCCATCCACATTAGGCACACAAATACGACCCTGCATCCTCAAGACTCCATCATCTCCAACTGTAACCTGCTTGGCACCTCTGTGCCGCACTGTGTCTCTAAGGACACACAAATGAGGACCATCATACTGCCGATCTCTGATACGCTCAAATAATGAGGAACGAGCGACTGTGCAAGCTAACACACGGATGGATTCAGAAACATCCAACCTCACGAACTGATTGGCCAAAGCCTGAACATCCAAAGCAAGCGGTCTCTCACCGATCGGAATATACGTAAGACTGCCCATACTGGCTGACTTCCTACTCAAAGTATCGGCCACCACATTGGCCTTCCCCAGATGATATAAGATGGTGATATCATAGTCTTTCAACAGCTCCAACCACCTCCTCCGCCTCAAATTTAGCTCCTTCTGCTTGAACAAATATTGTAGACTCTTGTGATTCGTGAACACCTCACATGACACGCCATACAAATAGCGCCTCCAAATCTTCAGCGCGTGAACAATGGCTGCTAACTCCAAATCATGAACTGGATAATTCTTCTCATGAATCTTCAACTACCGCGAAGCATAAGCAATGACCTTGCCATCCTGCATCTACACTGCACCAAGTCCAATATGAGATGCGTCACAATAAATTGTATATGGCCCTGAACCTGTAGGCAAAACCAACATGGCGCCGTAGTCAAAGCTGTCTTGAGCTTCTGAAAGCTCGCCTCACACTCGTCTGACCACCTAAACTGGGCACCCTTTTGGGTCAACCTGGTCATCGGTGCTGCAATAGATGAAAACCCCTCCACAAACCGACGGTAATAGCCCGCCAAACCCAAGAAACTTCGGATCTCTGTAGCCGATGTGGGTCGAGGCCAGTTCTTGACTGCCTCTATCTTCTTCGGATCCACCTGAATACCCTCTGCTGATACAACGTGGCCCAAGAATGCAACTGAACTCAACCAAAACTCGCACTTCGAAAACTTAAGCATACAACTGGCTATCCCTTAGAGTCTGAAGAACGACTCGAAGATGCTGCTCGTGCTCCTCCCGGCTGCGAGAATAGGTCAAAATATCATTAATGAAGACTATCACGAAGGAATCCAAATAAGGCCTGAACACTCAGTTCATCAAATCCATGAAAGCTGTTGGGGCATTTGTCAATCCGAATGACATCACCAAGAACTCTTAATACCCGTACCGAGTGCGGAAAGCTGTCTTAGGGACATCGGATGCCCTAACCCTCAACTGATGGTAGCCAGATCTCAAGTCAATCTTCGAAAATACCTTAGCACCCTGAAGCTGATCAAACAAATCATCAATCCTCAATAATGGATACTTGTTCTTGATTGTGACCTAGTTCAACTGCCGGTAATCTATACACATCCTCATCGATCTGTCCTTCTTCTTAACAAACAACACCGGCGCACCCCAAGGCGAGACACTAGGCCTAATAAAGCCCTTGTCAAGAAAGTCTTGCAACTGCTCCTTCAATTCTTTCAACTCAGGCGGGGCCATACGATACGGAGGAATAGAAATGGGCTGAGTGCCCGGAGCCTATTCAATGCAGAAGTCAATTTCCCTATCGGGTGGCATACCCGGCAGGTCTGAAGGAAAAACCTCTGGAAACTCACGAACAACAGGCACAGGATCCATGAAGGAACCTCGGCACTAGAATCACGAACATACGCCAAATAGGCCAAACATCCCTTATCAACCATACGCCGAGCCTTCATATCTGAGATAACCCTACGGGTGGAATGACCTAGTCACTCTCCACTCTAGACGAGGAAACCCCATCAAGGCTAAGGTCACGGTCTTGGCATGACAATCCAAGATAGCGTGGTAAGGTGATAACTAGTCCATCCCTAATATGACATCAAAATCAACCATATCCAAAAGTAATAAGTCTACTCAGGTGTCAATACCACCAATCACAACCACACAAGAACGATGAATACGATCTACCATAATAGAATCACCCACCGGTGTAGACATATATACAGGAGCACTCAAAGAATCACTAGGCATGATCAAATACGGTGCAAAATAAGATGACATATAGGAGTATGTAGACCCAGTATCAAATAGCACTGAAGCATCTCTACTACAACCCAGAACAGTACTTGTGATAACTGCATCGGAGGCCTCAGCCTCAGGCCTGGCTGGAAGAGCATAACATCAAGGCTGGGCCCCACCACTCTGAACTACATCTCTAGGACGGCCTCCTGTTAGTTGGCCTCCACCTCTAGCGGCCTGACCTCCACATCTAATACCTCTACCTCCACCTCTAGAACCTCTACCCCCCCCCCCCTCCAGCTGGCTGAGCGGGCGGTGGAACACTCTGTGCCTGAACCATGGCACGGGAACCCTGATGCTGAGAGCTGCTCGGTGCTCGAGGGCAAAATCTAGCAATACGCCTCGTATCGCCACAACTATAACAAGCCCTCGACTGCTGAGACTACTTACCCTGACGGCCTGAAAGACCACTCTGAAAACTCTGGAGCGGCGGTGCACTAATAGGAGCTGGTGGTGCGCTGTAGGACTGTTGATCAGAATACTGCATATGAGAACCACGGCCACCTGGAGCATCGTGAGAAGCCTGAAGTGCTGAATGAAATGGCCTGGAAGAATGGCCCCTACTTTGCTGATCCATTACCGGTCTGTGCTGCTGCTCGGCTGAAGAAGCGGTACGTGACCTCACTATTTGCGAATGGACAAGAGTAGAGGTTTCAATTTAGCAGTGAGAGAACAAAATCGCACGACAGAGAAGAATAAAAGTGAAATTGTTCCTAACTATGTAGCCTCTAGGGATAAATACAAACGTCTCCGTACCAATCCCTCAGACTCTACTAAGCGTGTCCGTGAATTGTGAGACCTAAGCAACCTAGAGCTCTGATTCCAACATATCACGATCCGAATTTTCCACCCTCGGGAGTCGTGATGGCGCCTACTCATGAAAGCTAGGTAAGCCGAGTATTATAGATTCATTAACCTTTTTGCTTAGTCTTTTTAACAGTTCAATATAACAGGTGATCAACAACGAAATAATTATTGTCACACCTCCTTTTTCCTACACCCCCGTAAAGGGGTATATAAGGGAGTTTTTCCAATTAAAGGACAACCGAAACGGGATTATTTATTTAAGAAATTCAGAGTCGCCACTTGAGATATTTATGGTGTCCCAAGTCACCGGTTCAAATCCCGAATCGAGGAAAAGGTTGACTCTGTATTACGGTCCGCGAACCAGAAATCCGGGTAAGGAATTCTGTTAACCCGGAAGAAGGTGTTAGGCACTCCCGAGTTCCGTGGTTCTAGCACGGTCGCTCAACTGTTATTATTGGCCTAATTATCTGATTTTAAAACATTTTGAACCTATGTGCATTTTAACTTTAAAGCCGCTTTTATTTATTTTAAAGAAGATTTAACGTCGTCTAAAACATGTCTTTGGACCGCGCCACATTAAATGCACCCGCAATCCGAAACACATTTTATTCAACGTTATAAGATTTGGATTTGGGTCACATGAAATGCGCACCCGAGTTTAGGAAGGTAATATTATTAAAATAACGTGCCTAAAGCAACTACGCGTTTTTAACTTTGCGAGGGCCATGGAAAATTTGCTAAATGGCACGCCTCGAATTCTAAGGATTTTAAAAGAAATAATTAAACGAGGGCCACGCATTTGAGATTTTATTTGGCGCGGCGCACCTCAATTCTAATTCTTAAAAGGAAATTCAAACTAAATTTTGGAGGGCCATAAACTATTTTTATTGTCTAATATGGCACACCTCCAATCTACTTCAAGGACCCATTGATGAAACAAGGCTAAAAGGAATCACATTTACTTTAAAACCACGGCTGAATTCAAACATGGGTCGAAAATTAAGACTAAGCGAAGTCTATTCTATCATTCAGTTTCAGAATTTGGGCTTGGCCTAACGTGAGGCCCAATGGCTTAATAAAATTGACAGGACACGAAGGACTGGGTTCCACAACAAATCCCACCTGGGCCCAAGCAGAAAGCCCAGTTTTCATGAGGCATGTTCGAATTGGATATCAAAGAAGTCACGTTTCGAACCCATGTAATAGCAGAAAGCAATTAGATTTGAAAAATGTAGTGATAAGAAGATCCAACCATCACAGTTCCATGAACCTGATTCGCACAACCACAAAATTTAAACTAACAATTACTCGACATTGGAGCATTGATTGGAATTAACTGACGATTGTTCCAAACCATTTTTTCAAATTCAAAACACTTCATATGCTAATCAACGAAACATTATAATTTTGCAACTACTGAAACTTATGAGACTAAATAATCATGCTCACTCTTTAATATTCACATTTAAGCCAACTGAATAAGCAATTCAACTTCTACACCATTTCTAAACTAAAATCGCTCACATGCCATTTGACAATACATCAAGCAATATCATGATTACCCTTAGCATCTTTAACCCCAATTCAAACATGAACCTAACACCCAAAGCAACGATTACTCATTTTTGACCAAGACTGAAACAACCTTACTGCATTTTAAACTAACTTAAAGCCCTTAATACAACATTCCAACAGTCCATAATTTAAATATAACATGAGAACTCATCTAATCAAATAGCAACCAGCTAGACTACATTAAGAATCAAGTGACTAAAAGCATAAACAACATGAAAGAAGTACAGCTGTGGCACAAATAGAACTACTGCCAAGATTGCAACACTGTCTTTATTTCCATCCTCAAATTGAAATTTACATCATGAAGAATTCAGAATTTATACCTGGAAATGAAAGGAAAAGAGGTGAAGAATCAGTAACAGCAACAGCCCAATAATCAGAAAACAAGGCAAGGATCCAACGTGGTTTGGTCAATAAAACAGTAACAACAGTAACAGAACTCAGAACCAAGTTCAATAGCCCAGTAATCCCAGCAACAAAACCTCAAAAACCAGGCTCTAAGAACACAGAGTCATGCCATTTAATTCCAGATGAATCAGAAATGTTTCAGTAATCGAAAACTTCAAAGATCACTGAAGAAACTCAATGAAACAGTAGAAAAAAATCAGCCCTTTGTATTTTCTGGATTTTTCTAGCTCTTCAATTCTGACTTGAATTAGAAGGAAGAGGTGCCTTTATAGGCAAGGAAGTAGGGCAACTAACAGACCTCAGTCTTTGCATTTTGCCCCTTTTTGTTTTTGCTCCCATACCCCTAACTAATTATCATAATTTCAAAAACAGCCCCCAATCCCACTTCCTGGAAGCTTCTCAATCCGTTACACCCTAGATTCCCTAAGCCAACTTCCTAAATTACCCCTCGAGCCTGGTTATTTACCCTCCCAGCCAAGCAGAACTCGGGTCCAATTGACACAAGTTAATGGGTCTGAACAAACCTAATTCAATTCCCTTCCGGGCTATTCCATCTCTATGAACCCAACCAAAATCTAACAAGGGTTCACCAATTTAAAAACTGACCTAAAATTACCCAAAAGAAGAATTACGGAAGCCTTAACCCAAAACCCAAAAAAAAAAGAAAATGAAACTGTATTAACTAATAACAACAAGATAACAACGCTGATATACAAATCGTACATGGACAATTGACCTTTGAACAAATAAAAAGGAATCAAAAAGAAGAGAAGAAGCAGAGGAGTAGGAAAGAAAGAAAAATTGAAGAAAAGATAACGAAAGAAAAATAAAAATACCTAGAATAGATTCGTATAGTAGAAGTGGTGACGAATCTTCAATTTCCCAAATTCTTGGCTCAATCTGAGATTAATCATGTATTTTTGTCAAAACACATGAATAAAGCCAGAAGGAGCCTAAAATCTTCAAAGAAATATCGGTTTAGAACACTTGGGATTTTAGGGTTCAAGCTTCATTTTAAGATTCAAAGGGTTCTAGGGGCATTCGAGGGTAAAGGGTTGGATATATGGGATAGGTAGATGGAGAGGGTCCCTGGGTGTTGATTTGGTAGTGTTTGGAGCCGGCGCCACCACCGGAGAGCATCATGGCGGCGCTAGGGTTTCTAAGATTTGAGGCTTTCTGGTGGGATTTGAGAGGAGTGGAGTGTGGATTTGGGATGAGGAGGTGGAGGAGAAGCAGTGGTGTAAAAATGGGGGTGATTGGCCGCCGGCCGCCGCCGTGGGCGATTTCCGGCGGGCGGCGGGCGGCGGACGGTGGTTCAAGGTGGCGTTTGGTTGGAGTCTCTGAGGGTATGAGAGACGATGATATGGGGGGGTCTGAGGGGGGTGATCTTGTTCGGACATATATATATGGGTAGGGTGAGGAGTTCCGGTCCGTTGGATGAAAGGAGATCAACGGTTCAGATCTGTCAACCCCAAACGGTGTCGTTTGGTTTTAAAAGGGTGGACCGGACCGGATATTGGGCGGATTTTTGGGCTGGTTCTGGGCGGGTTGGAGGAATACTAAATTGGGCCTGGGACATTTAATCAAGGCAGCCCATCCTTCTTTCAATTCCCTTTTACTTTTTTACTTTTTTTTTTAAATTTCTTCTAAAATAAAATTAAAAATAAACCTAAATTAATTCCTAATCAAATTATGCTATCACATTAAATGAATTAACTCTAATTAACAACTAACACGATTAATTAAAAACCAAATTAAAGGAAAACTACCAAAGTTCAACAATTAAAATTGAAAATGCAAAAATAAATTATTTTTGTGATTTTCCCTTTTTATAAACAAATAATTACTAATCAATTCTTTAAAAAAATGCAAACTCAAATCCCAAATGCAAATGCAACATATTTTTTTGTATTTTTCATTAATTAAAGAAAATAAACATGCACAAACAAAATGCAAACAATTGACCAAAAATACCATAAAATTCACAAAATTGCAAACAATGAAGAAATTATTTTGTTTTGAATTTATGGGAGCAGTTAATATAGGGAAAAAATTACGTGCTCACAATTATAATAAACAGAAATGCGGAAGACGAAACTCATAGTTTAACCATATACTAATGTAGAGTCCAATATACAACTCTATCCAGAATTGGTTTCACAATGTCATGGACTATCTACGAATACTACAAACAGTGGTCTGAAAGATAAATACAAAGTTGTCTCTGAAATACATAAAAGAAACAGAATGGAAAGATAGAAGAAGACGCCAAGGCCTGTGGACGCCTGCAGGACTACCTCGGGTCTCCGCCACTGGACTGAAGGCAGCAACCTCACTGTGGTCCAAAAGCTACATCACCGGGATCTGCATACAGTGTAGAGTGTAGTATCAGCACAACCGACCCCATGTGCTGGTAAGTGCCTAGCCTAACCTCGGCGAAGTAGTGACGAGGCTAGGACAAGACTACCAAATAAACATGTGCAGTTATATAATATACAGCAAGTACTATTGACAAAAACTAGCAGTTAAAGATGGGAAGGGGAAACATGTTGCGGGGAATATCATGTACAAACAAAATCTCAGTAAAGAAGTTAATGGAACACGGAAATTCAACCGTAAGCAAGAATAAGGAAATCAAAGACAAGTGGACGGCATCACCGTTCGTGCTTTGACTCTCGTCCTCACCATAAGAATCAATATAATTGGCACGGCATCACCCTTCATGCTTTTACCTCACATAATCATGGCACGAAATTATCCTTTGTGCATTATCACTCATATCATGGCACGGCATTATACAACGTGCGGCACGACATCACCCTTCGTGCATTAACACTCTCAAACTCACGCACGGCATCACCCTTCGTGCTTTACACTCTTCCTCACCCAAGCAACAATCACAAAGCAATTTGGCAAGGAAATCAATAATATCACAATAGAATCCCGGGAAGGGAACAAAAACATATCAATAATATCCCGGCAAGGGAAACAATATCATGAGTAGTAACATCCCGACAAGGGAGATAATATCAAAAGCAATAACATCCCGACAAGGGAGATAATATCAAAAGCAATAACATCCCGGCAAAGTAGATAATATCAAAAGCAATAACATCTCAGCAAGGGAGACAATATCATAAACCTCTTCTCTTTTCCACAATTTCTTCACAACTCAATTCTCAACTTGAGCCAACGCTCTAAAATGTTCAATTACCAATAATGCTTTCACAAGCCTTGTTCAACAATAGAAATCATCATATAAAACATGAACAATATGAAACAGAGTCACATTTATCATAGTATAAGACTTACGGGCATGCTTGACACTGACGTATAGATACTCGTCACCATGCCTATACGTCGTACTCAAAGTCCACCGCGGACCGCGAAATATCGAGCGCGGCCGCAAAGACATGGCCTTGCTCACCGCTGACCGCATAAATCCCACCGCGGTCGCGAAGAGCCCACTGCGGACCGCGAAGCCTGGTTTTAGAGACCTGCAACTTTCTCTGAACCTGCAACTGTTATGTTCTAAGTCTAAATTCACTCCGTGGCCTATCCAAAACTCACTCGAGCCCTCGGGGCTCCAAACAAAACATGCACGCAAGTCCAAAAATATCATACGGACTTGCTCGTGCGATCAAATCATCAAAATAACATCAACACCCATGAATTAAACCTCAAATTCATATAATTACTCAAGAACATCAAAATTTCTATTTTCTCAATTAAAGGTCCGATTTATACTATATGAACTCCGATTCTTACCAAACTTCACATATTGAACTTAATTATTATACAAGACCTATACCGGGCTCCGGAACCAAAATACGGGCCCGATACCATCAATTTCAAGCATCTTTTCTTTTCCAAAACTCTTATAATTTCAGTTAAACAATTTCTTTCAAAAATTCATTTCTCGGGCTTGGGACCTCGAAATTCGATTCCGGACATACGCCTAAGTCCCAAATTTTACTACGGACCCTATGAGACCGTGGGATCATGGGTCCGGGTCCGGTTCCGTTTACCAATAATGTTGACCAAACTCAACTTTAATCAATTTTAAAGGCCATTTTCCTTATTTCACTTAGTTTTCACACAAAAGCTTGTGAGATAAAAAGAGGTTTTTAAGGCCTCGGAACATAGAATTTACTTTCAAAACGAGTGATGACCTTTTGGGTCATCACGTGCTGCTACGCCTATAGGCCACTAGAGGTACATGAGCATGTGCAACAAAAATGCACAACAAGTGTAGCATGAGTACAAAATAACGTGTACTCAGTAAGTATCCCGTCTAATCTCGTAGAAGTAAAGACGAGAGGTCGACTTCGATACTTACTAGAGGTCCAGTAGTAATATACCAATAATATGATAAATCAAGGATTTTCATAAACATGGTTGTAACTCAATAGAATGAAGCAAGAAAACAATTCTTTTATTCCTAGGAAATTTTCAAAATTCGTTTTCATCATTTATACATTTATCCTCAATCTAGGGAAACAATATCCTCATTTAAAAAGAAATATCAAGGCAAGCATGCGCAAATCATGCCGAGGTCGTACGGCCCAATCCAACAATATTTAAATTGTGCACTGCCAGAGGGTCGAATGGCGCGAACCATAGATGCATCTATTTAATCTAGCGAGGCATTCGGCCCGTTCCATAATATATAAATACATTCAAGCAATCAATCATGAATTCACCAAGGAGCAATTATCCAAGAAGAAGGCAATTTCTCTTTTAAAAATCAAGAAATAAAGACTAGCCTTTTAGAAATCCACTTACACATCCGATATGTTTTAAGCATTTTTAAATTGACAACGAGATATCAAACATTGCAAGTAAAGCATGCTTTTGGGTCCTAGACTACCCGGACATAAGCATAACAGTAGCTACGCACGGACTCTCGTCACCTCGTGCATACGTAGCGATAGAAGCACATATCTAATTAATTCACCAATGGGGACAATTCCCTCTTACAAGGTTAGAAAGGAGAATCACCTCGCTCCGAAGTTCCATAACCGGCTTCCCAAGCCCTTCCGACGACTCAAATCGATGCACCACGCTCCCAAACTAGCCAAATAATGGGCTAGCCAATGAAAATATACCCTAATACTTATAACAACTCAATTTGTATAAATACCCAACTTCGCTCGAAAAGTTGACAAAATTGCCCTCGGGCTCACGTACCCGGATTTTAAAATTTTTCAAAGATAAACTTTACCCATAACCTCACAAACTCAAATATATAATTTACTCTCAATTTCATGCCCAAATCCGTTGTCAAAATTCTAAAATACCAATTTATAGGTTTTCTACTAAAGCCTCAAGTTTTCATTAATTTTCCATGAATATATATATATATATATATTATATATATATTATATATATATATATATATATATATATATATATATATATATATACAAGTATTTAACTCTGTAAATGTGTGGGAATCACCTACCTTGACATGGATGATGAAGATGGAGCTCCAAAATCGCTCCTAGGTCGGCTCCCATGGAGGAAATGAGATGAAATGAGCCAAATCTATTTTTTCAAATTTATACACTGCCCAGGCGATCCGGTTCCGGCTCCGTGAGCCCCCCATCACGTTCGCGATGAACAAAATTCTCAAAAGTCATTTCCAAACTCTTCTCAGCCAGCCTCTAGTAAAATGGCCATAACCTTTTGTACAAAACTCCAAATGACAAATGGTATAATGTTTTGAAAGCTAGAAACCAAGATCTACAACTTTCATGTTTTGGTCATCTCCCAATTCCTTATAGATTTTAAAATATAAGCTGCCAAAGTCAGCCCTGTGCAACACAAATTTCTTCTTCATCTTCCCGGATAGCCTATAGTGTACCAGCCATAACTTTTTGTACACAAATCCAAATGCAAAATAGTTTACGTTTCTGCAACTAGACACAAAGGGCTACAACTTTCATTTTTGGATCATCTCCAAATTCCTTATAGATTGTGAGATATGACCCTCTTAAGTCAGGATTTGCTTCTTCGCGAACGTGAAGAACAAAATCCCTGAAGCCAAATCCTTCTTCACGAACGCGAAGAACAATACCAGACACCAGCATCAGCTATAGCAAAACAGCCCAAAATGATCTGAAAACACCCCGAAACACAAATGAGGCCCCCGGGACCCCATCCAATCACACCAACCAGTCCCATAACATAACACTGACCTACTCGAGGCCTCAAATCACATCAAATAACGCTAAAACCATGAATCGCACTCCAATCCAAGCTTAATGAACTTTAGAATTTCAAACTTCTACATTCGATGCCGAAACCTATCGAATTAAGTCAGATTGACCTGCACACAAGTCATATTCGACACTACAGTACTACTCCAACTTAAGGAATCGAAATCCGACCCCGATATCAAAAAGTCCACTTTTGGTCAAACTTCTCAAACACCTTCAAATTTCTAACTTCAGCCAAATGACTCCAAAATGACCTACGGACCCCCATATCCACTTTCGATCGCGCTCCCAATACCAGAATCACCATACGAAGCTATTCCCAGACTCGGAATCCCAAACGGACATCGTTAACACTGAAATGCAATTCATCCCAAATTTATGAAATTTACCCAAAAATGCTAACATCCACAGTAGGCGCCGAAACGCTCCCGGGTCATCCAAAACCCAATCCGGACATACGCCCAAGTCCAAAATCATCATACGAACCTGCTAGAACCTTCAAATCGCAATTCCGAGGTCGTTTACTTAAAAATCCAATCTTAGTAAATTATTCCAACTTCAAGCTTTTGAAATGAGAATTTTCTTTCCAAATCCAATTCGAACTTCCCGAATTTCGATTCCGACCATACATACAAGTCATAATACCTGATATGAAGCTGCTCACGGCCTCAAACTACCGAACGACGTGCTAGAGCTCAAAACGACCGGTCGGGTTGTTGCTTAACTAGCTCCTTATTAAGTAATAGGTTTTTAAGGGGGAAGCTTAGAAAGCACTTACCTAAGTTTTCATTTTTTCAAAATAGTCGCGCGACACTCGGCGTTAATACTTCCAAAGCTGAAAATCCTAACCACAGTTTTTCGACCGACCCGGGTTTTCACAAGCGCTGGGGAGTTTTAGAGTTTTTCCGCTTTCTATCACACGCTTCAATCATTTGTTTATATAGTGTGTGAAATCTAACTAATGAGATCCCGTCCCCAAAGTATGGTTTAAAGTTCAATCTTTCTTTCACCCCTTAGAAGGACAGAAAGCACTACGGAAAAATAAAAATGGATTATTCAAACAAAAAGGAAAAGGCTCTTTCTATTTATGTGTCATCTCCACCTTCAAGAATAATTACTACTAAGGTAAAATGAGAAAAAATATTTTATCTTATTTTAAACTTCTAAAATGGCAAATAATTTAAGACAATTATTTTTAAAAACCGCGACAGATAATTTGAGACATGAGGAGTAAAGACCTCATTCAATCTATTAAAAACTAATACTAACGTAAATATAATGGGAACGAAGGGGTGGAAGTTAAGGAGGGAAAAGCAAGAGAAAAAGGCATGTATTCTGTTGATTTATCAGGATATTAGATTACATTAATTTTGACGAACATAATATACGAAATTGAAGAGACCAGACATTATTATCCTGATAAATGTTATTTATTGTATTGGATTATTTCATTCCCTTAATTGCTAGGTTCACGTTATGAGAGAAAAGAAGATAAGTTCGGCTAATGCACCTGGTTTTGATTTATTGATGGGGTGATACATACATTAATTTAAAGAAATTAACTAGGTATAAATTGAATACCTTAGATACATGTATCTACAAAAATAAAAATTTCATAACTATCCTTGTAACATACAGATGTTGTGTACTAAATTAATTAATTTTGTATGAGCATTCAGTATTCAATCTTTTACTTAGGATCTTTCCACTTTTACCATTATTGGAACATGAATTTACTATTTTAATACTAAAATATATTAGTAGTGTTTAGATAAGAGGTAAGAATGTCTTTTAATTTTTGATGGATGACTTTGTTTACCAGTACTACTTATGTACTCATTCTTGGGTTTCTCTCTTTGATGATGTGAGAATGCTCGAAAGGTTTTTATTTTATTATGGGCCGGTATTTTTTCCAGGTAATTAACTAGGTAAGGTACATCGGAAATTCAGTGGAGACGGGATGAGGATTGTAGCTCAAAGTGTAATGGAATTTGAGTCGATGCATGCATGTTTGAGTATAGAACTGTCTGTCGATGTTTTCTTGAATATTTTTTCTTCAAGTTTATGTGTGTTAACTATTGGGAAGTTTAGGTTATGGGTAATCAGGTTTTAAGATATATATATCTTTATATTGACTTATTTATATGCGTGTTAAGAATGAATGCGTTAAAAGATTTACACAGAAAGATTCTTTCTTCAGTTTTCACTTCGTAAGTGCTAATTAAAGTTTGAATTGTTTTATAACCAAATTAAGAAAAAATGGTGCAAGTATAAAGAATCACATTTGCTGAAACTATGTGAATCATTACAACGAAAGACAATAGTATAGACCGAATATCTTATTTACCAAGAAACGTGATAGATGATATTTTATATCATATGTCCGATAAAGAAGTAGGAAGGATGAGTGTCTTGTTAAAAAAATAAAACAGTACATGGTCACACATCAAATTCGTATGCTTGAATCAACAGTTCCATGAGGAAATAAATGGAAACACATCATTAGTCATTAATGGTTACAAAATATTGTCAACAAAATCCTATTGAACCACAGTGATCATCAAGTTTGTTATTGATATTTCAAGTGCGAATTTTGATAACTGAAATATTGATGATAGGTTGTTTCGTATCTGTAACAAAGGTGTTCAGGAACTCACCATTCAAAATTTCATGCGACATCCATACACTTTACTATCTTTCTTATTTGATTACTCAACATTCAGACATTTGAGTATTCAATGTCTCATTGTAAACATTTCCCATGCCTATCGGTGAGACATTGAATATCAAATGTCTCAATATTGAGTACTCGAATGAGAAAGATGATAAAGTATATGGATGTCGCAGAAGTTTTGAATGGTGAGTTCCTAAACACCTCTGTTACAAACATGAAGCAACCAGTCATCAATATCCCAATTATCCAAATCAGCACTTGAAATGTCAGTAACAAACTTGATGATAGGGCCATTGTGGTTCAAGAGGATTTGCGGACAATTTTTTTGTAACAATTAATGACTGATAATGTACTTTCGTTTAGTGGCACGAAATTGTTTATCAAGCACAAAGGTTTGATGTGTGACCACATATTATTCCCTTTTTTTTTTGGCAATACACTCATCTTGCTATTTCTTTAATGGTCATACGACATAAAATATCATCTATTACGCACATTGCTTGGTAAGTAAGATATCCTATCTATATTATGTCTTTTGCTGTAATGATTCACATATTTTTGGCAAATGTGATTCTATATACTGCCACTATTCTTTCTTAATCTGGTTACAAAACAATTTAAACTTTATATTATCACATAATTAAGAAGTGGAAAATGTAGAAATAATCTTTTTGTTTAAATCTTTTGAACTTAGTTTTGCTTAACACACATAAAAATTAGTCAACATAAAGGTATCTTTTGCTCTAAGCTTGATTACTCATGACCTAAATTTTCCCAACAGTCAACACATATAAACTTGAAGAAAAGATATTCAAGAGAACATCAACGGATAGTTCTATACTGAAACATGCATTGGCTCAAATTTCATTACACTTCGAGCTACAATCCTTACCTCGTCTCCGCTGGATCTGTTCTCTGAAGTACCCTACCTAATTAATTACCCGGAAAAAAAAGCTATCGGCTCATAATAAAATGGAAGGAAGACTAACAAAAATAAAAACCCTTTGAGCATCTCACATTATCAAAGAGAGAAAACCAAGAATTAGTACATAAGTAGTATTGGAAAACAAAGAATGAGTATTTCTTTCAAATCTTTTCAACACATTTTTCTTAGAGTAAATTAAAAGTTATCGAAAAGCCAGCAGGAAAACAATAAAAATCAGCTTAAGTAAGATTCACATAAAAGAAATAGCCTACGAATAAATACATCAAAGTTCTCTTACTAGCTTTAAGAAATAAGGCTACTTTCACCTCTTAAATATTCTGAATGTTCTATCATTCTTACCTTAAAATAAGAAAGAGCTAGGTTCTTACTTAATACATGTAGCTAGATTATAGTCGATGGATTCACAATTGGGCTCTAAAGTAAGCAACTAATAGAGTAACTGAAACGTGAATAATATCATCACACGAATACGTATAGAGTACAAGCTAGTTACACAATAAGTAGCCATAAATTGAATAAATTCTATATATAGAATGGGAAAAAAGAGAAAGAAGGGAAACCTTCACGTACCTCGGCATATCAACCAGAAAGTATTTGAAACTTGAAGAATTTGCAGTGTTTCAGCAGACAAAGAACATTAGTAGACAATAACGAAATTGATAACTTAAAAAGCGATCGCCGCTGAAAAGCAACATACAAATAATATCTTTTGTGGCGACTTTTATGGTCGTCATTGAAAAAGGCAACGTACAAATATTACCTTTTGTGGCGACCTTCACGGTCGCTACTGAAAACGGACACATGCAAAATTACTTTTGGTGGCGACTTTTACGGTTGCTGAATCGGTACATATAAATATTACCTTTGGCGGCGACTTTTTCTATCGCCACTAAAAAGGAGACATACAAATATTACATTTTGTGGCGACTTTTTATTGTCGCCACTGACAACGGCGACACTTCACGCATCGGCGGAGGTAAGTAAGGTCTTCTCTTCTCCTCATATTCTCGTTCTCCCCCTTTTCTTTGTTCCCTACTCCCCTTCTCTTTCTGTCGCTCTCTTTCCCCCTTTCCTGTATCTTGGTGTTAATCGCCGGTCACCGGAAATAACCTGCCGGCGGCGGTAGCCCTAGCTCCCATGCATCACCCCTCTACTCTCCCATATTTCTCTTTCACCCCAGCCTCTCTCTCTCATCTCTTCTGCTCCCAAACCTAAACTGTTGGTGACAGCTATTGTCCGGTAGTCCCGGTTTCTTTTTCCTTTCTTCCTCTGCTCCTTCTCATTCCTTCCACTGTCCCGTTTTATAGCACGGACCAGTCAACCTAGGCGGCGACCCAGGCATTTAGTGTTTTTGTCTTATATCTTGGACAAGGCGAGAGAGACAAATTTAGCCAGTCTTTAAGCACACGGGTTCGAGAGGCAGCAACATTCAGCAAATTGGGAAGCGCGTCCGGACATCTCTTACTATAATCCAGGTTCCATTTTTCTTGAATTGTATTTGTGCACATCTCTTTACTGTTGGCTTGTTGGCAATTTATAGTTTGTGTACACATATATTAGTTTTGGCTGCCTTGTCGATAACCTATAGTTGGATTGTCTGCTTTTGGTAGACAACACTTGCTTGTTTTTCTGGCTTTGCAACTAGTGTTGTAAGCTTAAGGTTTCATCTATCTCTTTTAATTCTTTGTTTGCATAGTGGTGGTTTCTTAGACGTGGTAGACTTAATGTTCTCGTTCCTGTTTGCGTTACTATTCTCGTAGTAGTGCCTTTGACTTTTTTTAGCTCTCGGATTCCTAGCTTGTATTCCTTTGTTCCCGCTATTTGTTCTTAATGGTAGTGATTACCTAATATCTCTTGCTTATAGTGGCAGTAGTGAACGACGTGAGATTAAGGTCATGTCCTCGGGTGGGGCTAGGGGTGGGGTCCGGGCGTGGGAAGAGGGATAAGAGAGACTCTAGGCTGAGAGTTGGGTCCTGGAACATTGGGACGTTGACGGGGAAGTCTATAGACCTAGGTAAGATTCTTTAGAAGAGGAAGATCAACATAGCGTGTGTCCAGGACACTAAATGGAAGGGTACTAGGGCACGAGATGTAGACGGGTTTAAACTATGGTACTCAAGAAGCGTTGGGGGTAAGAACGGGGCAGGTATTTCAGTTGACATGGACCTCAGGGAGCTCGTGGTCAAGGTTAGGAGGGTAAACGATAGGTTGATGAGTATTAAGCTTGTAGTTGGAGGGTTTACTATAAACGTGATTAGTGCATACGCTCCTTAGGTAGGTTTGGACTAGGAGGTCAAGAAGCAATTCTGGGAGGATTTGGACGAGGTGGTGCATAGTATCCCGCACACCGAGAAGTTGTTCATTGGCGGAGATTTCAATAGCCATATTGGGGCTAGTACTAGGGGTTATGATGATGTGCACGGCGGGTTCGAATTTGGGTATTGAAATGAGGGAGGTATTTCACTGTTGAATTTTGCTGGAGCTTTTGATTTGGTTATAGCTAATTCGAGTTTTTAAAAGAGGGAGGAGCACCTGGTCACTTTTCGGAATTCAATGGGCAAGACTCAGATTGATTATCTTCTCTGCAGAAAATGCGATAAAGGTCTATGCACTGATTGCAAGGTCATCCTAAGTGAGCACTTCACGGCCCAGCATAGGCTCCTAGTTATGGACATGGAGATCAAGATGAGTAGGAGGAAGAGGGCGGTATGCATGCAACCTAAGATCAAGTAGGGTTAACTTGACTAAGGAAAAATCTCAAGAGTTAGGGAAGAAGTTATTGGCTATGAGGGCCTGGATGTGTAGGGTAGAGGCGGCTAGTATGTGGATCACGACTGTGAATTGCATTAGGAAAGCTGCTAGAGAGGTCTCAGGGGTCACGAAGGGCTTTCCTGGGGTCATAAAGGGGACTGGTGGTGGAATAGAGAGGTCCAAGCTAAAGTGGAAACCAAGAAAGGAGCTTATTTGAAGCTAGTGGAGAGTGCAAACGAGGGGGAAAGAAGGACTTATCGGGAGTGTTACAAAAAGGCAAAGAAAGAGGCAAAGTTAGTAGTTACGGCAGCTAAGAACGCGGCGTTTGCTTGTTTGTACGAGGAGATCATGGGCAAAGGCAGGGACAAGAAGTTGTACCGGTTGGCCAAGGTGAGGGAGAGAAAGGCCCGTGACTTAGACCAAGTCAAGTGCATCAAGGATGAGGATGGCAAAGTATTGATGGACAAGGCTCTTATTAGAAGAAGATGTCAGACATACTTCCATAAACTATTAAACAGGGAGGGGGATAGAAGCATTGTGCTGGGGGACTTGGAGCACTCCGAGAGTCGTCGGCATTTTGGGTACTGTAGGCGGATTAAGGTAGAGGAGGTGGAAGGGGCGATACGTAAGATGTGCAAAGGCAGAGCAACAGGTCCAGACGAAATCCCGGTGGAATGATGGAACAGTTCGGGGTAAACAGGCTTGGAGTGGCTCACTGGCTATTTAATGTTATTTTCAGGACGAAGAAGATGCGTGAATAATGAAGGTGGAGCACGATTGTTCCATTGTACAATAACAAGGGTGATATCCAAAATTCCAATAATTATAGGGGTATCAAGTTGTTGAGTCACACTATGAAGGTTTGGGAGAGGGTGGTAGAGGCCAAAGTGCGGAGGTGCATGTCAATTTTTAAGAATCAATTTGGATTCATGCTGGGGCGTTCGACTACAGAAGCGATTCATCTAGTAAGGAGATTAGTGGAGCAGTACATAGAGAGAAAGAAGGACTTGCATATGGTGTTCATTGACCTTGAAAAAACGTACGATAAAGTTCCGAGGGAGGTTCTGTGGAGGTGTTTGGAGGCTAGCCGCGTTCCGGTAGCGTACATTACGGTGATTAAGAATATATATGATGGTGCTACGACTCGGGTGAGAACTGTGGGAGGTGACTCGGAGCATTTCCCTGTTGTGATGGGGTTGCACCAAGGATCAGCTTTTAGCCCGTTTTTATTTGCCTTGGCGATGGATGTACTGTCGCGACACATCTAAGGGAGGTGCCTTGGTGCATATTATTTTCCAATGATATAGTGTTGATTGACGAGATGCGAAGCAGAGTTAACCCGAGGTTGGAGTTTTGGTGACAGACGTTGGAGTCTAAAGGTTTCAAGTTGAGCAGAACCAAAACAGAATACTTGGAGTACAAATTCAATGAAGGGACCCATGAAACAGACGTAGAGGTAAAGCTTGATGCTCAAGTTATCCCCAAGAGAGCTAGTTTTAAGTCTCTCAGGTCTATTATCCAAGGTAACAGGGAGATTGGCGAAGATGTCACACATCACATAGGAGCGGGATGGATAAAATGGAGGCTCGCTTCCGGTGTTTCATATGATAAAAATGTGCCACCAAGACTTAAGGGTAAGTTTTATAAAGTGGTAGTTCGACAAACTATGTTTGTATGGGGTTGAGTGTTGGCCAGTCAAGAACTCCCACGTGCAGAAGATGAAAGTAGCAGAGATGATGATGTTGAAATGGATGTGTGGGTGTACCAGGAGAGATAAAATTAATAATGAATCCATCCGGGACAGAGTGGGAGTAGCCTCCGTGGAGGACAAGATGTGGGAGTCGAGGCTGAGATGGTTCGGACATGTTAAGAGGAGAAGCATTGATGCTCCTGTTAGGAGGTGTGAGAGGTTGGCTATGGCGAGTTTGAGAAGAGGTCGAGGTAGGCCTAAGAAGTACTGGGGAGAGGTAGGACATGGCGCTGCTTCAACTTACTGAGGACATGACCCTTGATAGAAGGGTGTGGAGGTCGAGGATTAGAGTAGAAGGTTAGTAGGCAGTTTCTTAGTTGCTCATTGAAAGTCTTAATAACAAGCATGTCCCTTCATATTCTTAGATTTTTATTGCGTTATGTGGTATTGTTCGCCTCAGGTATTGTATTCCCTGTTACTATTATTTGGAACTACTTATCCTTTATCTCCCCTTTTTTCTTCTCTCCTCCTTCTCCTTCTCCTTCTCCTTCTTCTTCTTCTTCTTCTTCTTCTTCTTCTTCTCACCCTTTTCGAGCCGAGGGTCTATTGGAAACACTCTCTCTACCTGCATTATGTAGGGGTAAGTCTGCATACAGACTACCCCTCCCAGACTCCACCTGTTGGGAACATACTGGGTTTGTTGTTGTTGTTTCACATTTTATGGTCGCCACTAAAAAGGCGACACACATATATTACCTTTTGTGGCGACTTTTATGGTCACCACCGAAAGAGGCGACATATAAATATTACCTTTTGTGGCGATTTTTGTGGTCGATCCTAAAAAGTCGCCACTCAAATATTACTTTTGGTGGCAATATTTTAGGGCGTCACTGAAAAGGCAACATACAAATATTTACTTCATTACACGTTCTCCGATGTGACTTTTCAAATTCTTCACACATTACAAATTCTCCAATGTGATTATTTTTGCCTTATCCAATCTTATATGATTGCATATTCGTGTTAACATCTGCATTTTTATGTAACTCATTTTGTGAATATGTTAGACTTTGGAGACAATTATTTACTCCGCTATAACATTATTGGTCCTACAACCATTCTTTAGAACACTACTCCATTTCGATCATACAATTTTCCAGGAATAACGAGCGTAAATATCTAAATTGTTTCCATTTTGACACCCAAAAAAACTTAAAATAATGTATATTTATTTTATTACGTACAATAATGTAATTTTTTAATATGCGGTAAAAACGAGAGTATTCATGTAAGCTCGTTTATAACTAATTAGGTCCAAAATTTAAACTCAACAACCCTAAAGCTATAACTTACCAATGTACTAAAATCGAGGATTATATACTCAATGTTCTGAATTTATGAAGGCTAAATGAGTTTGAGGGTAGTAACATAATGAAAGACTAACATTAATAAATTCTATCTCAACAATCGCATTGCAATTTTCCTTATCCAATATTTGGTAATAATATTTGATTATATAATTAGTAACTGAGATTGTTTATACCATAATTATGGTAAAAAAATTTAATAACCTAATTCTATACCCAGTATATTTTATTTTTAGTCCAATAAATTAGACATCTATCTGTAATGTATATTTACTAAATTATCATTATTTAACTCTCGTATTATAATCTCAGAATAACTTGTTACTATCCAGACGACCCGTTAAGGTATATTTTTCTATTATATAGAAGAGAGAAGATGGTCGACCAATGACATCTTTGCAAATCAAGCTTCTTTTAAGGGCAAAACAGTAATTGTGTCATTAATTGTTAAATAGAAATTCTAGAAGGATTCGATTTTTCATTCTCATCTCTAACTGAAAAAAAGGAAAGAACAGACCCACAAGCAGCAGCTCTTCTCTTCATCTTCTCATCCGGGTATGTTTTCCATTTAATTTTTGCTCAAATTTCTTTCTATTGTTTTCACTCTTTCTACTTTTTGGTCTACCTTTATTGAATCTGTTTTGGTTTTTGCCCTTTTTTCGCTCTTTTGGTTCATTGTTGTTTCCTTAACATTGTCTTTTTCTTTTTCTAATTTTATTACGTTGTTCTCTCGGTATTCCTAACAACAACTTGTTGTTTCTCTCTCCCTCTCGGGTAATTCTCGAGGCTGGCATATATATTTTTTTTGTTTTTGTTTTGCTTTCAAGCAGAGGTGGATCCAGGATTTAAACCCTATGGATTCAACTTTTAAGGTTTTTAGTATTGAACTTATTATATTTGTAAAGTTATGGGTTCATATCCACTATTTTTGCAATTTTAATGAACTTTGACACAAATTCTTACTCCGCGTCAAAAGTTATGGGTTCAACTGAACCCGTCGTGAGAACTCTACATGCTTTCAAGGAAGATTTTTTTCCTCATAAATAGGAGCTTTGTATAATTGTATTGAACTATGGTTAGATTTTAAGTAGGTATTGCAAAAATGAAACAGAGATTATTTTTTGTTCTTTTCACATTGTGGTTTTATTTTTGTTTTATGTATAATCTGCTATTAACTGGCATGTTAATTTGTTGGTCCTGCTTTACAAAAATATATGCTTCTACTCTCTCTTAAATTTTGTTTATAAGAATTTGTCTTCACTAAAAACTTAATCTCGGCAAAGCATTCCAATCAGAAGTTGCAGTATATTAGCATAATGAAAAATAGCACAAACTAACAATACTCTGAAAATCCACCAAATCTAAAGGTACTGTCTTAAAGCCAATATAGAACCAATGGTTAAAGTTATGAGTTACTTTAAGAATTGGGGCTTTGTAAGACTTTAAGGTCGATTCATCCTATGCAAAAATAGTTAAATAGAATTTCTTGTATATGCTTTGATAAACAATTTTGCTGGTTTAGAAATTTCTTTTAAAATCTAGGGGATAAGGTCACATCCAAAGGACCTATGTGCACAAACGAAAATACTAAAAGCCCGGGAACTTCAAATTTTCAGGATTCCAAGTTGAACTGCCCCAATAGGTCAACAATCTGTGTGCATTTTTCAAAATGGGGTATAAATGTTGTTGTATTAGAGTTACTCATTTGTCAATAATGAATATTTTGCTATAACTATAAAACTTTCATAACTTTTGATCATATATCGATTTTAGAAGCAACAAGCACGCGTCCTTTTTATTTATTCCGCTATATATCTTCTTTCCCCTTTCCCCAAAACTTTAGTCTTTATCATACTTCAGATATTAAAATACCAACATTGTTAAGGTTAAAATTTTCTTGAATTTAACCGTGGTTGATTTGAAGAGAACGAGTGCAATCTAAGATAGTTCATGTGATCCGATGTTTGGCAAAATTGTGAGTATTTGATCATTTGCATGACATAATTGGACACATTTTACCAAAAGGTGAGCAATTAGATCTTCGTCAAATGAATTTTTTTGGTCAACTTAAAGTAAAATATTCTTATTATTAATTATTTCTTTATTTCTTATTTGGAATTAAGGAGTAGTTCCTATTGTTGTAATCTTTAAGGATAGATAAAAATATATCGATATTTTATCCTTGAATGAATAATTTTAAAAAATAATGGAATGTTTCTTCCAGCTTCCCACTGAGAAGCTAGAGGGTCTATAAAAGCTTGACGAAACAGTAAAGTTTTGAACTTTAAAAGGTTTATCAACGATGCGTATGTACCATGCTTATTCAGATCATGTTAACAATAGCAAGTAAACATAATTCTTCCCTTCAAATACGCATTCAAATTTTGGTGGATCTTCTGACTATATGTGAAGAAATTATCAACTCTTGAGTGGATCTCTTTGGTAGAAAAAAGTACTTTTGCACAAGTTCATGTATGTATATATTATAATTGCCTGGTCTAGGACTATGATAAATATCCTTTGCTCATAAAGTCTTAGGATATGCACCATAACTAGAAGATTTCTTCTTAGTGATCTATATCGACCCAGCAAATTAAAGTATTTATAGACTTAGAGAACCTATCACGGATTTCATGAGCTAGGAGCCTACTTCAGATGAATAGGCTTCCTTTTCTGGCGAAGAACTAAAACTATAGAGTTAGTATCGGTATAGTAAAAGTGCTTCTTTTTTATCAATGGAATGATAATTGATAAGGCGTCATTGACTAACCACATCGGTTTCTTCTTTATTAATTTTTATATGGGCTTAGATACCAAGTCTCTAAATTTATAAGCAGCAACCTGCTACTCTGCTTCAACACTTTCTTAATATCAACAAGTAGGCACGCTAAAGCAATATTATCCTCAGTTTTCATTTGAATGTGAAGCTCACCGTATTGCCACCAGTATTTATTGTAATAATATATATGCATGGATCTTTTACAAATTAGTTAATGCATCGGAGCTAGCTTGGAAAGAGGGGAGGCATCCTTATCTGAGCCGATCGTTTGCCTATTTCTTCTTCTCGAGTGAAGCGTCCGGGTCGAAATATGGCTTTCAAATTAAGTTCCGAATTAGTGGATGCTGCCAAAGGGAGTGGCGATGCCATACGCAAAAAGGAAGAGACTCATAGAATGGCAGAAGCAAATAGAGCTTTTGCACATTTTCGTTAATCCATGAACAGGATCTATACATCTCGATCGGTAAAGAATCAAGAGAAAAAGAAAGAATCGGAATTGATCGATAGATTTCTCGAAACAAACGACAAACATAAATCATGGATCAACTAAGCCCTCTCGGGGACTTTCTTAAAGAGGAACCTCATGTAAATACCATGGAATAAGGTTTGATCCTATTCATGGAGATTCCGTAACTATTCCAACAATGGAAAGTTCGACACAATTGGGATTTTTTTTTGGAAATTGGAAGCAGTTACTAATTCATGATCTGGCATGTACAGAATGAAAACTTCATTCTCGATTCTATGAGAATTTTTATGATCCTCAATAACCAATCTTTGCATGAATATGGGTTGTGCTCGAGAGGCTATGAATCAATTGGACCTGCCAATCGAATGAATCGTAACACTCGTAATGATCGACTTTACGAAGATTCCATTTGATTCCGAAAGCTCGTAGCATTGGTCCGGCACAATTCCCAAACTTAAGAAGCTGGGGGCGTGCCGGCAGGTCAAGTTTCAAATATTCAATATGATTCCACAAGATCTAGTTTCGTTCAAGTAACGGATTCTAGCCAACTGAAAGGATCTTCTGATCAATCCAGAGATCATTTGGATTCCATTAGTAATGAGGATGAGTTTTTCTTACTACATATGCGGCTAAACGAAGCCCCAGTCTTGATTTGTCAAACCCCCAACCCTCTTATTAGTAGCCGAAGTAAAGGCCAGCATGAGATCAAAGTCACTTAACTCCCAATCCCATTCATTTAATATCCCTTTGGTGTCATTGACATAACAGATGTCGTTTCTAGTCTATCTCTTTCTATTTCTTTTCTATATATGGAAAGTTCAAAAGCAGAAATAGAAATTGTAAACAACCAGAAAGAGATGGATGAAAAAACAAAAGAAAAACAAAAAGACTATAAAAAATACAAACGAACAGATAATGAGCAAATTACTATTCGGGTGGGGACCAACTGCAAAAGAAGAAAAAACTTTTTTCAAGGGATCGTCGACAAGAACTACTCATGAAGACCCAAAACCTCAGTATGTGGAAAATTCTTCCAATCCGGGTCGGAAAGAAGGGTGGTGCCTTAGCTCATGGGTGTAAAAACTTTTGGTCATGTGCTATCTGCTTGTCCAAAAGGCCAAGCCAATGTAACCGGAAAGGAAGAGTTTGATCCTGGCTCAGTAGTAGGACCAGTTCCCCCGGAGTGCGGAGGTTGTTCCCATCATTGAAGTCGGGGTGTGGGACTGAGCCTTCCAAACGAGAAAGAAGAAAAGTGCTTAGTTTCGTTGGAAAAACCAACGCAAATGGAAAAGAATCAAGAGAAAAAGAAAGAATCGGAATTGATCGATAGATTTCTCGAAACAAACGAAAAGTAGGTTTTCAAGAAGTAGACACGGGCAGGGAAATTCCTAGCTAGGTTCTTCATCTCAGTACTCTCTCGGCGGCCAGCTCGTCAAAGTACCAAACCCTGGCTTTCTACCCTGAACATTGGGTATCTTCTTCTGGCCCCTTGGGGGCAAGAGCACTAGATCGAATACACAGGATTGTCCATATTTTTTACCTTAGCTCTACTTAGACTACTTCTCGATTTTTCCTTTTTACGATTGTTTGCTTCCAAAGGCTTACGCGGGACAGCAGTTCCATTCATCATCATAAAAGAGGAACGCGACAGCTCTTTTCACCAAGGAATTGGGGCTTAGAGCTATGAGCTATAACACATATGCAAAAAGGAAGAATGCCTTAATGGACGGGTACGCTAAGGAAGGGGAGTCGCTTGCTTGTTTGGTGTGTTTGGAACCGGGTTGTTTAAAGCTACCCTTTCTTGAAGAAAGAGAACCTGGGCCCAGGCTTGTAGCTTCCAGAATAAGGCTCCCACACCATTAGATGTCCTATGCCAAATTTTGCAGCATTACTTATGGTGGCTGTTTTGTAGTTTGTAGCTATCTATTTGGTTATTCTTACCGTTATCGCTTGTTCATTTATGTGAAGTAACTACTAAACTAAGTACCATATTCTTTTTGGGACATATATCTTTTGAAATGTATGCTCCTCAAGTCTATCATTTTGTACTGTAAATTTCTAAAAAAGTTATACTGTTAACTTTCTATTTAAAATCAGAAGACAAATATGTAATACTAGAATGAATATTTACACAGGTGGTTAGACGTTTGATTGTAAAGAGTTTAAACACTTAATGAAGTTAACATAGAAGCCTTGACGATATTCAAATAACCCTAAGACTGTCAATTGGGTCGAGCATAGAAATTAAATTTTTTTTTACAGAGCTTAATTACTTCCCTCGGTTTATAGCAAGGCACAAGTTTTCAGTTCAAAAGAATAAATGGCTCAGAAGATATTAAACCTCCACGCTTTTCTCCAGTTTTGGTCTAATTGCAGTTTTGCTGCAATTTTTTTTCCTTGCAGTTTTGTTGCAATCTCTTTGCAGTTTTGCTGTAATTTTATGTTCAATATTTGCTGCAGTTTTGGTCTAGCTATGAAGCAGTTTTACTCCAATTTTTTTCCAGTTTTGATGGGATTTTTTATGGAATGGGTCTTGAAGATATGAATTAAGGTTTTTTAAAAGGTAGAAGAAGATCGTCGGTCAAGGGAGAGCTTTTTTCATGGTGGATAGCCACGTCATTAATTGTATTATAGTTAAATATGTGTGGCATCTGATGTGGAGGGCCGTTAATAGTAAGGGTAGATGTAGGCTAAAAATTAGGCGACAGGGGTATAATTGCTACTAAAATTTAACGGAGGATAAAAGTAACCTATTTCGAATAGTTCAAGGGTAAAATTCACATGATCGGAATGCAGGTTCATTTTAGGAACATCAACATTGGTGGTATTATCTATTGATGCCGTAAAATAGAGCTCCAAGTAGCTAGATATGAAATCAACGTATGCTATATTTTTCCATTCATTCTCACTGCACTTCACCTATTTTTTTTAAATGTAGTTTTGCTTGGAATTTGGTTTTAAATTTGTATTTCATTCAGATGTTTTGCCTGAAAGTACAAGTAGTGGATTGATATACCATCTTTGCATATTTGGTAGGGACTAATTTACTTGGCCACTTGTAGTTCTTGATAGTTTGGTTTGCTCTACTTTTAGTTCAGTACGTGAAATGCACAAGGATTATATGATTCATGTGTATGTATAAATGGGATGTGTACATACATTCACATATATATATGTGCTATATGAAGTATGTATTATGAACATGCTTCTATGATGACTACTTTCGACTTCTTCTATTTTTCTTTGTTTGCAGATTATAATTGCCGAGCGAAAATCAAAGCAAAATTTACTTACCATAGTTGCTGAAGAGTTAAAAGTTCCTCCTCCTCCACTTAGAATGGTAATGGCTATGAACTATTCATCTTGGTACCTATTTTTGTTCAATCCCTCATCATTCCATTCCTTATACTTATGTTTATCATTATGATAGTAGGCCTAAATCACTTCACGCACTTCCATGAAATAGCCAGTCTTGGGTTGCTTATTATGTGTTTTAGTTTATTTATTTCATTGTCTTTATGTTGTAGTTATGCACATGCTTCAATTGGTTCTAACATGCCTATAAAAAGAGTTACTTTGTACTTTATGTTGTCTTTATAAGCTATTTATTTAATTATTTCGCCAAATTTAAGCAAATTAGTTTGATTCAAATGACAACCTTGATGTGTTATGTTCAATAATATGTTTTGTTATAATTATAATTGTGTGTGTTCAATATCTTGGTTGTCATTGAAATTTCATCTATTCAGGGACTATATTCTATCTCTAAGATACCCTTTCATTGACGGATGATTGGTGCATTTCTTCATTGAATTAAACGGCTGATAAAGAAGTTACTTACTTTTGCAGGAGGCTTCTGATGTTTTTACCATACTACAAATTCATAGATTCCTTAAGTTATGCCATTCTTACCCTGCTCAACCAGTTGAAGCACGTAAAGATATTTACTAAGACCCAGTAACAATCAAAGCTTATAATATGGACAAAGATGTATGAAGGAGTTGAATCACCTATTTATCTTGACTTATCAATGGTAACTCAATCATGCAGTTACAGTAACTACTTACTAGCAGAAGATGTTTCAGAAACCAAGTCAAGAACAAGTAGTGCCTTTGGTCTATTACTTTGTATAGTTTATCTTCAATGAATTTAATTTCATTGAGGGAGTGAGATTTATTATTTCTAAATGCCCAGATTATGAATATGTATGTTCTGAGTAGTAGGTGGTCGTTAACTTTTATCGTGATTTACTAAGAATGTGCTGTGCTTTTGTGTTAGTGAAATTATGGTTGTTCAAACTTCTAATCCTATTTAGGGTTTAAGGGTTTAAATCACAGATGCAACTAAATATTAGACACAAATTCCCTAAGCTATATCAGTATTTTGAAACGTTGGGCCCGTGCTACGCACGAGCAAACTTCATCTAGTACAACAAAACGCATAATATGAGCAGCAATGCATAAAGCTAAGACGTGAGAGTTGAGACTTTTTGCATTGAATTGTTTCCAGATTTGTTGCTCTGATTGCGACTCTCTACCTATCTTCATTTGTAAAAAGCATCTTTTCAGATTCAGATTTGCCAGCCACATTTTTTGCAGATCATAGCCACATTTATTCTTTTTTTCTCTGTGACACAGAGAGATACAGAGTGATACGTGTAAAAAAATACACACACACAGTTCATTCGGATACATAAGATTACTAGCCTATTTGGCCAAGCTTCTCCAAAGTCAAAAGTACTTTTTCTTTCTTCAAGAAAATGGAACCTTTTTTTTCAATGTTGAAGCATTTGGCCAACTTTTTAGAAGAGAAAAAGGCTCTTTTGAGTAGAAGCAGAAACAATTTTGGAGAAGCAGAAAAAAATAGCTTCTCTCCAAAAGCACTTTTTTGAAAAGCACGTTGAGAAAAATACACTTAGAAGCAGTTTTTAAAAGCTTGGCCAAATTAATTAGCCAAACACAAACTACTTCTCACCAAAAGTACTTTTTTGAGAAAAAATACTTTTCAAAATAAGGCAATTCTTGCAGCTTGGCCAAACAAACTATACAACTAATTTGTATGGTTACAAGCGAATATGGGCTTAGCATTTTTGTTAGGATTAACACATACAAGATTTTCGAGCTGTGAAAACATCCACTAATGCTTTGTATTCTGATAAGCTGTTTACATTACATCTCTTGAGATGCGATTTTTTTCCGGTCCTTGCATAAATACGGAATATTTTGTGCGTCATTAACAGATACTACAAGATTGAGTCCAGTACATTCAATTTTTACTAGGCCCATTAATGACGGGTCACTTTTTGGTCCGCTTTTTAAGTTCAGTCACCGTTTAAAACATATATAATTGAGAAATAGTGAATTTTCAGTTACAAAAACCTTTTTGCTCTTATCTCTTTATTTGATAATGGTAAGACCGGCTTCTTCATCGTCTCCGCTTTTTTCAAACATATGAAACTCCGGCATAGTGAACTGGAGTTCGAAACTCTTGTATGTGAAAGTCCACAGCGTGTACATTATATAATATTGAAATAGGATGCCACTTTATTATTGTTCTATAACTTTAGAGTGTAAAATATTTTTATACTATCAGTAAGTTGTAAAATGTGAAAGCAGATTAGTTGCTATTTTTACCTGGTAACGCCTAATGTTATTATAGAGTTTACTTATAATTACTTTTTAATTGACCTAACAATAACTATGTCTTAATTCTCATTGACCAGATTTTATTATTTAAATTCATTTCAGGTTATTATTTTACAAAAAAAAAAAAAAGTACTAAAAGTTCTCTATATTTTTAATCCCTGATAGAGCTAAAAGAGTGCTAGAGAGCATAAATACTAATGTCAACATAATTGACTTTTAATTGTGTAAATTTTATTTTACATTATTAGTACATAGAATTTAATTTTTTATTAGTTTAGTACTTTAATTGGATAGAAAGATAGTTGGAACAGCTTTTCATTGTTGCAAGGGAATCATCAGAGATTAGGAATCTGACAAAGCGCTGCAGATTTGTCCAAATTCAGACAAAGAGTAAAGCAAAGATGAAGCTAATAAACATGGCACCACCGAAGGATGGATGTGGTGCAGTGGATGTAACTACTCCTCCCTTAACCAGGGGTTTCGGGTTCGAACTCTGGGTATGAAAAAATCTTTGATAGGGAGCGCTTCCCCCCGAATGGGACCCTATGCTGCGTGAATCCGGATATAGTCGGACTCCATCCAATACGGATACCGAATAGTGGGAAACCAAAAAAAAAAAAAAAAAACTAATAAACATGGCAGGAACAAATGGTATGTATTGGCTAAGGATAATACTTAAAACTGTTCCAGAAAAAGAACAAATCAATCTCCCACTTACTTCCTATTTGTGCAGCATCAATCATCCATATGATTGATATTAATTTTTTTCCAGCAGTTCCAGAAGAAAAATATTGTAACTTTATATGTTTCTTAATTTTTACTCTATTATATTTTGAAATTAAAAATTGCATCTAGATTTTAGGAATATTGTGGTTTGTGTTGTGCACTACTTAGGACTCATTTGTTTCTCTTAAAATTAAGACGTCTAAATTTGAATACACATTATTAAGATATATATTAAGATACTAACTAATTAAAATTATGTACTTTTTAATACTTAAATATATAAAATATATCTTTATTTAAAAATTAATAAATATATAATCTAAATAAAATACTAATTAATGCAATATTATATAAAATACATAATAATATAATAGTTGATGTTGGTAATGGCTAATGGTGGTGGCTGTGGATATCGACCGGTAGTGGTGATGATTGATGGCAGCGGTAGTGGTTGTGATTAATAGCTAGTGGCGACGGTGGTTGGCAATGGTGACTATGACAATGGTTGATGTAGTTCGTACGGTGGGTAATAATAATGATAAATAATAGTGATCGCTAATAGTGGTGGTTGTTGACATATAGTGATGGCTGATTGTGGTGATAGTTGGTAGTGGTTCGTAGTTGTACGGTAATGGCGATTTATAATAATAATTGTAAATGGTAGCTAGTGATGATAATTGTTGACCATGATAATGGCGGTGGTAGTCATTGATTGAGGATGGTGATTACAGATGGTGATTAATTCATAATCATAGTTAATAATAATGGGTGATGGCACATCTACTGGTGAAAGTGGATAATAGTACTTTAATGAAGTCAAGACTTGGTTATAAGTGTTAGTCGTTTAAATTCATTAATTGAATATAAAATAAGAAAAATAAATGCACTATATGATTAAGATATGAATTATTAAGATTCAAACTTGTTATGATTGAGATTTAAAGATTAAGATTTAAATCTTCATCAAATATAAACATATGAGGCCTTATAGTAATTATAGTAACTAGTGTAGGATTTAATTGTTTTTCATCATTTTTTTTAGTTGTGAATGTAATACTTTTACATTCTAAAAGTTTGCGTTGTGAAACACATTAAAATTTCCTCTAAATTCCAATATGCACATAAATTTAAGTCTTCATAATGTAAAATAAAAAATATAAGGATTTAGGTTATATATATTAGTTATGTAAAAAATTTACACTCTCAATGTAGTTTAATAAGTGATAGTAATTGAATTACTATCTTTATTAGATTAAACAAATATTTACCAGTATACTATAACTACCTTATGAATGAACTAATTATGTGATTATCTTTATCGTCATAGTATAGAACTTAAATTCAAAAGATAATGTTACCCCCTCTATTTTATTTTATACGAAATTATTTGATTGAGCATGTAATTTAAGAAAGAACAAAAAGCTTTTGAAATTTGTGATCTCAAATATGTCATGAATTTGTGTGGATATAAAATTATATTATTAGGATAAGAAATAACAAGTTAAAGTTAAATTAATTTCAATTATAATTTCTTTTAAAATAAACTAAAAAATAGTATCACATAATATGATTAAAGAAAAGTAATAAGGAGCATTAAACATATTAGGTAGCAACAAATTTTGGTTTGGTTCAGAAGTGAATAAATGTGCATACAGGTGGAGCATTAATAATGTTGGTAGGGATGGGCAAGACAATGACAAAGGTAAAAAGAATCATAAATAACTGCTGCTTTATTTACAGAGACTTCAATACAGAATCATGTACTCCATACAGATACAGTTACAAAGCTTACTTCCAAAAATGTTTTTAAAAAAAATACCTTATATACATTAATAATTTAATACCATAAAATTCACTAATCTTATTTTTGTTTTTTTTATAACAAAGACTTATATTTGATATATATAATTAAAGGAGGTCGTATATCTTAAGTGGTTGAATTATATGGGGCCGTCGATATATTCTGCCGATTCTTTTACGTTATTGATACATTTTCAGTATGATCTCTCCCATTTTTTGAGGATATCAATCTTTTTTATTTGTTTATTTGGTGTCTATTATTCATATTGAGAGATTTAATTTAAATTCATACCACATAAGGCTCGTTAAAGGAAGTTAGGCTTTCTATCAAGCATTTTTTCATTGTCAAGCTCAAATTCAAAATTTGTGATTAACCTTTTCAAAGATAGTGAAATCTTATCCATCATATGTAGTAATTACATTCAAAATAAGCTGCCATCAAAGGATATGGTGCAGCAAATTGGGTTGCTCTTCCCTTAATCTTTTAATCTCGGGTTCGAGCCCATGCCTTGGTGGGGAGCGCTTCCCCCCGAATGGGGCCCTACATGACGCGAATCCGGATATAGTCGGGCAGGGGCAGAGCTAGAGCTTTGGCAACGGGTTCGGCCGAACCCAATAGTTTTAGTCCAGACCCTATATTTGTCTTAGGAAATCCATTGAATAGGTACAAAGTCTTACTTTAGAATCCAATAACATAAAAATGGCTAGAACCTCGAACCAAGTAACTTCAAATCCTGGCTCCGTCTTTGTAGTGGGGCTCCAATGCTGGTACCAGACATCAGGTGTTGAGAAACAAAAAAAAAATTGAAATAACCTTCTTACACAGTGTGTATGTATTGAAGTGAATCTGAAAAAGGAGTAACACATCAACAGCAGTAGTAGTACTAAGTAGGCGTTTGGACATAAGAATTGTAAAATTCGAAAAAATGGTGAAATTTTTTTTTAAAGTGAAAATGGTATTTGAAATTTAGAGTTGTGTTTGGACATAAATTTCAGTTTGAGTTGTTTTTGAAGTTTTGTGAGTGAAAATTTTGAAAAATAGCTTTTTGCAGTTTTTAAAATTTTTGAAAATTTTCAAAATGCATATTCAAGTGAAAATTGAAAATTTTATGAACAAACGCTGATTTCGGAAAAAAGTAAAATTTTTTTGAAAAAATCTTCCGTCAATTTTTATGTCCAAACGGGCACTAAGTACTAACCTCATACCCTCAGTTCAGAAACATACAATTCCAAATTCCCAATACATTTTACTTTTCTGAGATATTTCTTGAACTTTTCACTTTCACATGTTAGTATTTTTATTTTTTTTTCCTGTTATCAAATCTTGCTACTTTTGTCTCTCTTCTTGTTTCTCTTCTACCAACACAACACCCCCTTTTAACTGAAACTCACATTCTTCTTACCCTTCATTTTAGGCGGATAAACCGGTGTTTCACAGATCCAAGTGTACTAAATCTTGGTAATTTTATGCTCTTTTGAGTATTTTTTTCTCTTCTACTGACACCCTTTTCTTCTGTTTACATTCTTTGAGTTTTGCATTAAACTACAAAGTCATGTTCATCTGACTTTAGCCTCTGTTCATCAGCTTTGAGTAATACAATTATTGCGGTTTCTTGCTTTTGGAGTTGTAGAGATACCTCTATTTCTTGCATTATATGAGTATCTTCATATTTAATGGTGAAAATTTTCAAAAATTTTGAGACAGAAATTTCAAGAATGTCATTGCTTTTCTTGAGTTTTTAAAATGACTGTTTCTTGATTTAAGCATTTTTGTCAACAGGGTGTTGGTTGATTTCAGCATTTAACTCAACTGGAAAATGGTAATTTCTGGAGCCAATTGAATCTCATTTCTTTAGTATTTTGCTGTGGCAATATGGATAGATAAAGGTTGGTCCTTTATTTTCATTTTCCCTTTTCTTAGCATTTTATTTTTAGTTAATAAATATGTTTGTATAGATTGTGTCTTTCTGCTGTTTGACATTTGCCAATTTGATCTCTTTTGAGAAATCTTGTTTTCCTCTTAAATAGTTGTCTCTCCTTTTGAGTTTTAGATTTCCTTTCTCTTTATTATTGGCATTGTTAACAATCATGGCTGTGTAAAGATTGTGTACTTCTGCTGTTTGTCATCACCACATTGATGTCTTTTGGAAAATCTTGTCTTTCTCTTAGATAGTCTTTTCTCCCTTTCAGTTTTAGATTTCCTTTCTGTATTTGCATAATATTGGTATGAGATGATTTGAATAGAATAACATGGTCAGTGAGGATTTATATTGCCGACACCAATTTGTTTGTAATTGAGGCGTAGTAGTAGTTGTTGTTTGCCTCGATTGAGTTGATTTATGTTTGTGATTTCACTTATTCACTAGTCCATGCTGATTTTTTCACTTCTTTTGCATCTTGTTTATTATGTGTGGAAAATTTGTGATGGCAAAAGGGACTCCAAGTTATAGCTGTTGATTGCCCATATTTCGTAGTTTTGCACCTCTTATGACGGTTCGAAATAAATAGGTGAAATGTGATTACACATTCTTTTGTCCTAAATATATCTCATTACTTTGGCAGAAAAACAGAGTTAAGATGGAGAGTCAGGAGTTTCGACGGTGGGATGAATTAATTCCTGATGCACTTGGGCTAATATTTAGAAACCTTTCACTTCAAGAGGTATTAACTATAGTTCCAAGGGTTTGCAAGTCATGGAGAAAAGCGGCAAGAGGTCCTTATTGTTGGCAAGAGATCGACATTGAGGAATGGAGCAAAAATCGCTGCCCTGATAACCTTGATCGGATGCTTCAATTGCTTATTACGAGAAGCTGTGGTTCTCTGCGTAAGCTCTGTGTTTCTGGTCTTTCCAGTGAACCAAGCTTCTCATTCATTGCAAACAAGTTAGTACTTTGTTTTTCACCTGTTGACGCTATTTACATCTCTCAGCTACTGCAATTGTCTGCACATTACAAATTTTAAGATACTTTACTCAAGTCAAAATGAGTTACTTGGATTGAATATGAATGTTTTCTGTTTTGCTTTGCTAGTGCCAAATCTTTGCAGATGCTGCGGTTGCCAAAAAGTGATATAGGTGATTCTGCTGTGGAACAGGTTGCCGGAATGTTCTCGAACATTACATTTTTGGATGTAAGCTACTGCATAAAAATAGGAGCCAGAGCGCTTGAAGCCATTGGGAAGCACTGTAGATGTCTAACTGGTTTGCGTCGAACAATGCATCCCCTTGAGGTTATTGACAAGCTTTCGCAAGACGATGAAGCCCTTGCAATAGCCGGTACAATGCCTATGCTAAAGCAGCTCGAGATTGCTTACATGCTGGTTGGTACAACAAGCATAACTGAGGTCCTTAAAAATTGCACACGTCTAGAGCTGCTGGATGTAAGAGGTTGTTGGAATGTGAACCTTGACGAAAATTTCGTAAAGAAATTCCATCAGCTAAAGGTGGTCGGTCCGCTTGTCGTCGATTGCTACGATCGGAACGGATGGGACAATTGCTCTGATTATTCAAGTTCTTCTGGCTATGTACCATGGGATTTTGTGGCTGGTGACATGGACGATGACGACTTTGATGACATGTCCGATGTGTATTGGGAGGAAGATGACCAAAGTATTGAGGACGTCGAAATGTGGTTTTATGATGACTTAAATGCTGTGGACTCTGGATACGATTGGCCGCAATCTCCTTGAGGTTTGCCTGATCAAATTCTACTTATTCAATTTCGAGAAGTTCGACATTACTTCTCTCTTCTCTGCTAAATACCTCTACATAAGAAAGTTTGCTTGCTTTCTACAATGTATATGTGAATTCTGTGTCTGTGTACCTTCTCCTCTTTTCCTGTTTTATTACTTTCCCGGCTATATGTAATTTCCTATTCATATAACAAAGATTTCTATGCTATCAGCTTAATCAATTCAGTCTCTGCAGTTCTTTTTTGGGTTGCCAAGATAGATTTTTGATAATTTACTTGTTCGTCCCTTGCCAAATCGCCATAACCTCAAGCCATATTATGATTTTTATATCTAGTGTCCAGTTGTCGCCTATTTATAGCGACGTGTTTATCAATTATGGCCATAACTATAGGAAAAGAGATACAGGGGATATGGTTTCTATTCTATTTTGTGTAAGTATCACCTATACTATTGCTACTCCAAATACTTATTGTCGAAAAAGGCAGAGTTAAGGTAATGAAGAGAGAGATTGCAATAGGAGTTGATTTTCGTCTAGTTTCACTTACTATGAGGAAAAAGGTTGAGAAGCCAAGAAGAACAGTTAGAAGAGTGAAGAGCTAGAATCTAACAAGGTCTATGTGATTTTCTTGGATCCTCAGAGACACCTAAGGAAAGGTGTGCGAAAGCATTGTCGACCCTGCTTGTCCAGAAGAGAACTGTAGTCCTTGATAACATGTGAGTGATGCAAAGTTATCCGCTATCTGTGCTGGTGAGTGGATTAGTCGAGTTGCATGCAAGCTGGTCCGAACACCTCCGTTATTAAAAAGAACGTGAGTAATGCTCATTGTACTTTGTATCATGTCAATGACTGTTATAAACCTATATTAGTATCTAGAGGCATGAGTTAATTTTCTGCTGTTGTTTCCAGTTCCTATCACAGTGCTTCTAGTTCAACAAAGGTTTTAAAGATGATTGGAGTAGCTTGCAATGTCTATATGATCATTTCCCTTACATTCTGAATTCCTTTATGATGAGCCATTTGTATTCTTGAGGAGGGGATCAATATGTTTTTTCTATTATGGAATGTACTTTGTAATTGTTCATCCGACTAGTATGTTGTGGTCAATAGGTCTATTACTTTTGTTTTAGGTGATATGATTTGTTGTTTTGAAGTCACAAGTAGCCATAAGCAAAAGAGAAATAGTGTGTTCCAGCTTAGGTAACGGTTTCAGATTTTATTGTTGATACAACGGTTATGGTGTATCCAACATATAGTAAATATTCTTTTGGTTAAGATTATGTGTCCATTTGATGTGAGGATTGTTTTGCTTTAGTACTGTCTCTAACAGCTTGTTTGGATGGTTATTATGTATCAGTATCGTATTGTATTGTATCGTATCGTTCGTTTTGATGTATACTATTATTATGTTTGGATAGATTGTATTGTTTTCTGTCATTTCATTATGTCATGCACCAACAATATGAAAAATAAACTTGCAATATTATAAAGAAAAAGTAAGATACAAGGTAGAATTGTTATATAAAAAAGTAGGATAAAAGATAAAATATGATTATTTAATAATATGGAAGGGAAAGATGAGAGGAAAAAATAAGGTAACGACGCGAGCATACCAAATATGTCCTTCCATAAAGTGGGACTTTTTGTCATTACGTAACAACGGATTTAAGTATTTAACGATAAGATACAATAAAATTTAAATAACAATCAAAACAAATATTGTATTTAAAGTAACAATACGATACAATGCAACAGATAACAACCATCCAAACAAGCTGTAAAGATATGATTTTTCTAATTATTTCCATATTGCGGAAAATTTGTTGGGAAGAGGAACCAATTAAGTACTTTTTCAGGTGTAACTCTTTTTCATACCCCTTTAGGTTCTCATTAACATAAGTGGTTTGGTTGTCTTGAGTGGATACTGATAACGAATAGGTTGTTTTCATTAGGAAACATCTGCAAAGTTTTCCAGCAGAGTTCATCATTTTTGACTGTGTAGAGGGGGAGAAACCAAATATTTTTCCAAGGAAAAAACAATTTAAAAAATAAAATTATAGCTTAAAGCGTACAATTTAGCCTAGCCTTTTGGTCTAAAAATGAAAATGTACACGTGGATGGGATATTTTATCTCCTTAGTTCTTTTCACAGTGATATTAGGTAGGATATATTAGGGAAAATAATACATGTATTAGCTTTGGTATTATTAATCCCTTGTTGGTAGTGTTTTTCAACCTATGTATACCTAATACTACTCTTATACATAGCAATGCCATAATTTTAAATACATGAATAAGCATGTACAAAGACAAAACTGCCCTTTCAAGCGATCCCCAAAGATGCATATTGCAGGGGTTGTATTACTTATCCATTGCACTCTCTGGATGTTATTCTTTCATTGCATTTCCAAGAAAAAGTATTTTTTTTATCCTAAAATAAGCACCAAAACTAGCCTTAATCTTGCACACAAGCTGGGTGCCTATTTTCATAGGCCAAGAGTGCAATTTATATTATGGCCTACTCAACACAGTCCCAGGTGTAATTCCGAGAAGCAAGAAAGCTGAACTTCATTCTATCAAGATAGTTGCTAACTCCCCAATACTCCATAGAAATGGTTCAAGTATACTGTTATTCAAATAGATAAGAGATTTTCCTAAAGATCAAATGCAGGAAGGCTACATAAACTTATGCTAGTCAACTGCTATAATGTCTCAACATAAAAACCAGCTGACACATGGAGAAATGGAAAAGGATGCGTCCCAATTGACAGCATCATGATCTTTTACGATTCAAGTGTGTCCGCTTGTATTCAGATTCGGTAGCAGCATATCACATCTTCTAATAGTAAGGCATGAACCGCGTAGCCCTCCTGAACCTTGGAACTTTCCTGTAGCATACAAAACAATATACATGTGATTCATCCACTCGGAACTGTCAAAGCCTGAGATAATCAACTGAATCAAACACTCACCCGAATCCATAAGGGGAGTAGAAATAAGGAGGTGTATAAGGCCTTCTGAATCCGTAAGCCATATAAGGATTGAAGCGCCTACCACGAAACTGTTTCATCCCTGGAACATTAGTTCTCTTGGGCATAACCTGTAATATGATGGAGAATCACAAGCGGACGTAAAGCGTTGAATTTTTAAATATTAAACTGTACGAGCTGATTGATTATCTGACTTTTGGTTGTAAAATAAGAAAGGCATGTTCACCTCCGTAAAAGTTATAATTTGGTTGCAAAAACAGAACTAAATTTTTTTATAAAAGGGACTCGGGAGTTTGGTTGTCTGATTGAACAACAATCATATCCTCCATTTAAGTTATCCCTTCCACAATCATATTCTCAATCCATGTATGCAACACTACAATCCCCATATATGCTGCTCGGTGAACCATATATCATTTTATATGTTAAAGTCTGACAAGTGAAAAGATCAGCAAGACAGAACAATAAGATGATAGATTTTCTATGTATATAAGGTAGTCGTATGTCCTTCCTTTCCATAACAATAGTAGTAGTAGTGGTAGTGTTTTTGCATTCTCTTATTCTTGGATTTATAGTAATATCTATTGTTTCTTTTGCTTCAGCTATCGCACTATCTTCCTGCTGTGCTGCTTCTTTTCCTTTCCATGCTTTTTTTCGAGCCGAGGGTATATCAGAAACAACCACTCTACCTTCAAAAGGTCTGCGTACACACTATCCTCCCCAAACCCCATAAGTGGGATTACACCGGGTTTTTTGTTGTTATATAAAAGATGCAACATCATAATAAGCTTGATACTTCTGAATTGTCACAGCCCATTCAATATATCCCACATCCTATTTTGCAGTGAGCCTTCTTGTTTCTATATCTTTCTCCTACCAGAAATGTGGCTGGTTGATGGAGAGCAACAATTTTATTCAAATAAAAGATCGGAAAAAAATTTACCTTCAACTGGCGTCCATGCAGTTCGGACTCATTCAGCTGAAGTGCCTCCTGAATAGCTTCTTGTTCAACGAATTCAACATATGCAAAACCTTTAGGTTGACCAAACTTATCAGTTAGAATAGTAACTCGATTCACAGTGCCACATCCCTGGAAATGCTGCTGAACTTCCTCCGGGGTACATGCATAATCAACCTGTCACATGAAATTCATTAAACACGAGCTGGTAATTGCAAGTGACAATGAAATAGGGGATTTGACACTTCACAGAGCTAAATTTCTTATTTGCACTTCTAAGCATTTGGAAGTTACATGTTATTTGCAAATAATGAAATATTTATTTTATACTTATATCAATTATTGCAACTACAACTTGAATGGAGAATTTGAAGTTTAAAAACTGGTAGAGCATTTCAATTAAGATAATTTTTTTTTCTTTTTTTCCAAGATTAAAATAATGGCTCTTAAAAAATTTCAAACTTTTTCCATATTATAGTATAACACATCCGGGTATCAGCATATAAAGGAAGAGAAACTATTTTGGACCCAACACCTCCCAAATGCTAATCGAAAAATAATCCCAGTACAGTACACTTATTTTTGCTGGCTTTACTTATGCTTGATGCCAAAAGAGAAAATTTCAACTTACGTTGCAGTAAAATCAAATGTCACCACTATAAATGAGTCCAATGCCCTAAAAGGATTTAACTAGCTAGATGGTTTCAAGAAACACTTTCATCAGCCAATTACAAGTCCAGAGATGTTTATTTCTCTTTCGCCCAACTTTAGAGGGGGTTAAAATGTTTGACCATCTTCCTTTACATCTTAACGACTTAACCAAACAAGACATACATCTCATCCCTCATTCTTTCATCCCTAGAGACATATTGTAGGTACAATGGCAACTGCTGCCACATCACCATACAAGCACACGATAGAACAGATCAGATGGTTCAGTATAATAATTTGGGTCGTCATAGAAGAAATATGAGATAAGGCCAAAGGCAAAGAGTAATGACACCTCACCGCATCAGGCTTAAATAGCTAGTCATATCTGAATACCCACGTCCACCAGCTGCCTGCAGCAACCAGACTCGGCAACTAGAATTTGCATGACAGTGACAATGGCTTTGCGCTTTATATAGGCAAGTGTACGTTTCTTCTTGCAAGAAGGTAGAAACTTGAACCTAAGGTGAAAATACTTTTAACAAAGAAATGACTTTTGCGGTTCCAACAATAACCCCACGTCCCCAAATACTCTTTTCCATTCTCTCATACTTTTTCTTTGCCTCTCACCTCCAAAATTGTATTTCAATTTCATCTTTTTTTCCAGTGGGGCTTCACTATATTTTTTTTCTCATGCTTTTTTATCTTCTTTTAAGCTTTATTTTTCTTTTTTTTTCTCTCTTCTTTTTTGCTTCCTTTCTTTTTCCAAACTTTTTACAAGTCAACATACAGGTAAAGTGCCTCTTAAAAGAAATATTTAAAATCAGAACAACTCTCTTCCACCATCAAAAAATATGGTGCCAGCGCTATGCAGAAAATGCACCTGCGATTATAGTGACAGAAAGTCAAAGCATGACTCTCAAGATGCATCCAAGTCAAACCAAATGAAGAGATCATCAAGAAGAAGAAACATTCCTAATAACTACAAGAAGTAAAGTGACAATGACACCAAGAAGTTAGGACATTGCAAGAGAAGAAACAAAAGAAAATGATGCAAAATTCAGGTTAAGATGAAGTTCCATCATCTCGAGCATAATGGCTAAACACCATATGTAACAAAAAGAAGCGAAGTTGTTGAACCATCATAACCAACTCCGCAAACAAGATCACACTGCACAAACATTTAACTGTTCATGTTCTAATACCAGACATCAATAATGAGATAGGTCAAGACGCTGCAACTCTCTAGAGCCAAGACACATGAATTAGGACCAAAAAATGCTTCCAATGCTTACAGGAAATGATATACATTACTTCTTTCATATCCAGACATGAAAGAAAAATATGCCTGCGGTGCCTCAAGAAGTACTAACAACTTTAGTAAAAAACAGAAATTGTCCCCGGCTACAATGGAACCAGAACAAACTTTGTACAAAAGCTAGACCCCTAATCAGGATTTCAAGTATATAATTTTACCACCGGATACCAGTTCAGAATCCCCAAACTAAAACAGACTAATACAAGTCCACAAAACCCTTGGTGACAGCTTGTAATAATGAATCAAAATCATCATTTATTCTTCCAAATAGTAACTGAAAGGCACTCATGGGGTCAAAAAGACATGATGATCCCAAGTAGGTTATATCACAAAGGATTTCACCTTAAGAGTTCAAATCTCATATTTGGCTCATATTATTTGAGCTTATACATTACAATACTCAATTGTTCATCATAAAGCCAGTGCTCCTGACAAATGTTCAATTCTGAAACAAATATACAACTGTATAGTACTTCCCCCAACCCATAATAGACACTCGGTTAGTCTAGCTCCAAAACTCAGAGAAAATTCATGACTAGATCATTGTACTAGAGTCACATGGAAATGTGTCTGATTGATAGTTTCAAACAAAAGAGAGCAGCTAGTTGAAATATGCCATAGCATGATAAAAAGCAGTGTTGTTTTAATTTTAACTTGGAGAAGGAAGATTGTGATATTGTCAAGACTTTATGTTGAGCACTCCAAAATGACAATCATCTTCGTTGGTATATACTAGTACTTCTTTTCAGAAAAAGTAAAAGTATTCAAAAACAGTTAGACCAGATCCAACAAAATGCTGATACATGTATGCCAAAGAGACACCAGAGTCATAATATAGGCGTATGCAATACAAATATGCACTTGCTGACCAAACTGAAACGTGCACTGCATAAACAAACTCATTTTGCATGCAAATACATATCTTAAACAGCGGCACTATCAAATGTACAACAACATTACTATGTCTCAATACAAACAGGTGGTGTCTGCTATATGAATCTCTATAAGTTTCTCTTGATTTGGGCATGCTTCATTCCATCATTTCAAACAGTTAAACACATGTCTGAATAAGTATGTCACAATGTATCCAATATTCTGAGGATTCACCAATTAACTCATTGCAATCTGGCTATCAGCCTACCACAAACATCCGTTATTGGGGCTTGGAATCAGTAATATGGGCAAGCTCACAAACGCGAAGTTTAGGATTATCAAATATAAGCAATAAAATTAGCTCCAATGGAAAATCAAACATATGGCCCAACCACACACAACAAGTTTTTATCTGAAAACATCCTTGATCCTTCGATCAAGTAGAGCTTCTCCAAGAATGCAATCACCAATAAGAAATTAAAGATGTCAGGTTCTTACATTGCCAACAAATATTGATCTTGAATCCACTTCCTCACGGCTTGCCTGAGAAGCAGCTGCACTAGCTGGATCTGCATAACAAATGGTTCGACAAATGATTAATCCATGTAAAAGAGAAATTGAGAAAAGAAACAAACAATACAATAATAATAATAATACAATAATAATAAGGAAACAAATAGAAAATTGAATTCCAGTTTATAAGTTACTGAAAATTTTAAGTTTAATCTTTGTGATAGCCGACTAATCACATTGCAATTCGTAGAAAATGCTTTTGGTCCCACTGACAATTCCTGCAATTGATTTTCATTCGTTAAACCACGTCATTACTCATATTTTAGGCTAAGAGGAAGTCACTTTGATACTTTACTCTTTTTCAAATCGAAAATTGTTTAAATTAGTGGATATTTGATCAGCTGAGTAGAAAAAGACAGTTAATGCACAATCGAGAACTAGAGAAAACAGATAAGAAGCAAAAAGAGGAATTTAAGCGAAAAACTCAAATGAGAAGTGAGCCCATACAATTATTACTGTTTTGGTCCTATCATAAGTCACACTTCCCAGGATTCATGCTTTCTTCAACCTTTATGCCTTCGTTCTTTATAGTCAATAATAATCTTTGTTTGTTACTCCAAAGAGAGCAAAACAACAATTAGGCTTCAACCCCAAACTACTTGGGATTGGTTTTGGCTATATGAATCCTCTATATCAATTCCACTCAATATGGGTCCGTGTGATTCCACTAGGCTACTCCAGAAAGGAGATAAAAAATAAAAATCTCTCACCCTCTCTCTTTGTCCATGTTCATAGAGCAGAATAGGAGATTTGATTAGGTCAACTAAGAGGAGCTGAAAAAATTACAGCAATCGATAAACTTGTCTGCACTAAAAACTGGATCTTTTGTTTCCAACGATATGCTGAAATTCATCAATGTCTCAGGTAATATTTTAATCAGTTATTATAGCAAACTCTATGCGAAATACAGTATCCTTTCAGTAGTCCCAAAATAAAGGCGTGCGTGCAGCAGGCATTCTTTTTAGGGGTTTAACACATAAAAAAGCATCCTTATTTAGATCCAATAATCCAAAGATCACAATTTTCTTTTGATTGGTCCAAAGATTAAATAAATACGGAAATTGTCGGAACATCTAAACATACATCCATTAAAAGCAACAGATCAAACATAAATCAAGGATAAAAAAAGAGACCTTGAACAGAACCCATTTCTTTTTCAACTTTGGCTTGCATCTCACGGAGAGCAACAGCTTCATCTTCCATCTCCTTTAATCGTTTCTTCATCTCATCCAATTCCTTCAAATTTCAAAAGAATTAGATCCAATGCTAATTAGGTTTTTTTTTTATAAACAAAACATAACAAGAAAAAGAGAAAGATAAGGTGGTATCTACCTTAACGGCGTCATCATCGGCGGCACCGCCGTGATGCTCCATGTCAGCTTCCATTTCAGCTTCCATTGGGATTTCTCCTCCGTACACTTCGTGCTCTTCTTCCTCCATCTCTCTCGCCGCCACTCCTTTTTCTCTCTTTTCCTTCCCTAATAGGAGTGTGCTACCACTATACCCGAACAAGTATTGTATGGAACGCTGTCGTTTTTATACTTGTCTGCCCAAGTCCTGAACCGAACCTATGAATTCTGATACGATCCGTTTGGACATAGAATTCTTTTACTTTGATTTTTACCTTCCTATACCACATATGAAACCTTATTACCCTCAATGTTTAAAGTTTGAGTTAATTACATTTCAGCATACCAAATTACCATTTTTATACCATAATTCAAATTAGGAATATAATTAAGGGTTCATTTATATTAGGCATAATTATAGGACTGTATCTTCCCACTTTCTCTTTCCTTTCGTCTCTTTCCTTGCAAAGATCAAAGAAGAGAACGTCGAGTAGAGACTTCAGTGTGTGCGACTCCCAGTGAGAGAGAAACAAGAGGATGTTAGGAAAAGAAGAATCGAACACGGTGTTGACGTTGCTCAAAGCCGGGGATCATCGGCCCTTCGATCAGATCGTCGCCGACTTTGCCTCCAACTTCCCTCCCCCTCGCCAATTTTCTGCTTGCATCTCTCTCGCCTTAATCCTTGACGTAAATCTCCCTCGCCAATAATCTTCAAACTATCTACATTGTGTGAAGACTCAATGTAGTTATTGTATATAAATTTTGTAGCTTTTTATCATAATTTTTAGATGTTTACCTCCAAGTTCTATGTAATATTTGTATATAACTGTCAGTTGAATATAAATTACACAACAAAAAATAAGAAATAAATACTCCAATCGTAGAAATGTGTTATCCACAATTAATCTGCAAATTGTCTACATTATAACTACAATCTGGAAACAATTTACACATGGAAGTTCTTCAAGTTGGAATTGGCCACAACTACATTTCTTGTTTTCTAGACACACAATGTACCGCTTCACACCATCCAACACAGTATGTATATGATCTGTTGAAGCCCTCACCTACATTTTCAGAACAAACACAAAGAAAAAAAATTACAATATTAAAAATATAGTATCTACAATATATCTACATTTTATCTATAAATTAACTACAAACTACAAGTAAACTACAATTTGCCTACAATTTATCTACAATCTGGAGACACTGTATATTAAAATATTTTTTTCCTGCACCAAAAAAAGAACTTGTAGTCAAATTGTAGATATATGTAGTAAATTTGTAGATAATATCATAAAACTAAAATTCTAAGCATTTTCGAACTACACAAACCTGCATTCTCATCTACCACAACGGCATCAACTTCAAAATCTCTAAATCTGCCATAGTTATCCCAATTCCCATTCAATTTTAGCATTATTGGGATTTTTGACATGATTTCGTGTAGTTGAGAGAAAAAAGATGAAGAACATATATAGGTTCGACAATTTGAGTACTGAGGACGATGAAGAACAATTTTGAATTCTACAATTTGTATTGCGTTGTTGAAGCTTCTGAAGCTCTGCGTTGTTTTTGAATTGTAGTGAAAGAGAGAATTACGCAGCAATCAGATCTCTTTCCGTTTCAAATTTCGAATTTAATGGGGAAAGAATCAAACTCACATTTTGTGCCTTTTTTTTCGCGCGTTTTAAATGGCAGAATCTGCCTAATTATGAATTGGTATATAAATTGTAGTTAAAGTGTGGACTGGGCGGGTAATTAACAAATTATGCACATTTTTGGTAATAAGGTTTCATATATGGTATAGTTAGGAAAAAATCCCTTTACTTGATTTTTACCTTCCTATACCACATATGAAACCTTATTACCCTTAATGTTTAAGGTTTGAGTTAATTTTTGAATTGTAGTGAAAGAGAGAATTACGCAGCAATCAGATTTCTTTCCGTTTCAAATTTCGAATTTAATGGGGAAAGAATCAAACGCAGATTTTGTGCCTTTTTTTCGCGCGTTTTAAATGGCAGAATATGCCTAATTATGGATTGGTATATAAATTGTAGTTAAAGCGTGGACTGGACGGGTAATTAACAAATTATGCACATTTTTGGTAATAAGGTTTCATATATGGTATAGTTAGGAAAAAATCCCTAAAAATATACTACTATATACATTATTTATTTATGGAATTTAATTAATTTTTTTGAACAAAAATTTTTAGGTTCTAATAGATTTTTTTTCTTACACTCACAAAATTTCAACTCTTTTTAAATAAAATGCATGTCCAAATATAACTTCAACTTCTAAAAATAATTTTTCAACATAATTTAAAAATTATTTTTTTCAAATTTCAACTATACTAAAAATTATTAGGTTAATGTGACGGTTACTTTTTTATTTATTGTGACAGTTACTCGTATTTATATTTACTAATCTTAGGGTACACGCTTTGCGCGTGTATCCCGTATCAATAATATAAACTTTTAAAAATTATATAAATATTATACGTATAATTGACGTACAATTGTTAAGTGTCATGTTGAAATTTTCCCTAGAACTTGATGTTGAATTAATGGTTATAATAATCATAAATATTGAAATAATTTGTATCAAATTATAGTGTTTTTAGAATGTGTATTTGTATTTTAATAAATAATATTTTGTAGAATGCCAAAACCAAAACTATATAGCTTGAGTTTTATTTTTATATACTTTTGTTGATATGAAGCCCTTCACTGTTTTAATATAGTTACCTTTTTCATCCTACACCTAAGAGCTTGTTTGGATGGTTGTTACCTATTGTATTGTATCGTATTGTTACTTTAAATACGATGTTTGTTTTGGTTGTTATTTAAATTTTATTGTAGAGTATCTTTAAATCCGTCGTTACGTAACGAGAAATTTAATGTAACGACCGATTTTGTGTGGTTGCGTCGTTATCTTGTCTTTTCCTCTCATCTCACCCTTTATTTATTATTAAATAATTTTATTTTATTATTTACCCTACCTTTTTATATGATAAATTTATCGCATATCATAGTTTTTCTTTATAATATTGCAAGTTTATTCTTCATATTGCTGATGTGTGATACCATGAAACAACAGCAAACGATACAATCTATCAAAACATTGCATTCATCAAACGATACAGTACAATACAATACAATACGATACATAATGAAACGATGTGTAACAACCATCCAAACAAGCTGTAAAACTAAATAGAGCTAAAACTGAAAGTGACGAAAATTTCATTTACAAAATGAAAAAAATTCCTAAATCTAAAAACAGTATAAAGTGGTCGAAATTTCCCTAATATAAATTGAAAATACTTGAAATTTAGTACTCGTCAATTTAAATGGAGCTGAAAATAAGGACTTCTAAAACTAAAAGGAGTTGAAAAATCAAAGTTTTAGAAAGTAGGAAAATAATTATATGACTAATCCTAAATATTAGGGAATTAATTTAAATAATTTCTAAATATTTGATAAATAACTAAATGACTATTTTATCCAGTATGAACTATATTTTTAAAGGGTAAAAAAGACGAATAGTATTTCGCTAAGGGCCTTCGTGCTTTTAATATAGTATTGATTGATAGATAAAAGTATAAAATAGAAAGTAGCAACAATGTGTTGTTTTAATGTTTTATGAGAAGAAAATCAACTAGGGAATTCAGCAATATATGAGTTGAAGTGGAAGTAATGTATTATAAAATTTTAAAAAAAATGTAGACAGTGAAATTGTGTTTGGACATAAACTAGGGTGGAATTTTTAACTCATATAATTGTGATCAATGATCAATCTAATCTAAATTTTGGGTGAAAATGTGACGACTTCAAGTCCTTGAATGAAATTACTAATAAAGAATATAAGTTTTTACACATTATTTATCCTTTAACAAGTGAAAAGTTGATAAACTGTATTTACATACACCATTTAGAAGATTTTCTCTACCCAAAATTAACTTTTTCATAGACTTTTATTCAACAAATGATACTGTATAGTAATTGTACAAATATAGCCGGAAAAATATATAAAATTTATATTTTTTTATATATGTATACATTCTGTATGTTATATAAAAAAATTATACATATTTTATACACTTTTTTAACTACCTGATATAAATAATTTCTTGCGCGGGCTAAAAGTGATAATACCCATTTTTATTTAAGAAATAATTGGATTAGCCCATGGGCCAGCCCGCAGCCCGCTTAGTGTAACACTTACAATTTGAAGGATTGAGTGGGTTGGGTTGTTGATTTTTCCACGAGAAAATTTTAGGTAAAAATTGCACGGGGCGCTCTATTTGGTCGCCGCCATTTAACCTATACCCATTTTTTTTTAAAAGTTTTAACGTGTACCCACTTTTTAAACAACTTCAACCCCCTTTCTCCTCCTTCTTCTCCTCTTTCGTTTTCTTCTTCTTTCTTCTGCTGCTGTTGGTGCTGCTATGAAACTTCAGTTCATGGGATGATTGCCATAAGTATGTTTATCAGATTATTTAAAAACAAATTATAAATAATTACGTAAGTTAGTAGACAATAATTTGTGAATATTTCCACGTAATTCTGTTCTTTTCACGTTTATTGTTTCCAAAATTTATGATTTAGATATTGTTGGCAATCTGATTATTTTATAGTAGTAATACACTATGAAAGAATAAGGTGATTATTTATCTAGTATGTTAGAAAGCTTTTTCAAAAACTTCAGCTTATATAGTGCTGAAGTTTTTACAAATGAACTAAATAACTTCAGCATCTTCTACTGAAATTTTTGAAAAAGCTTTATGACAAAACTAATGAATCCAGGACAAAAAAACTTCAGCTTATATAGTGCTGAAGTTTTTACAAATGAATTAAATAACTTCAGCATCTTCTGCTGAAGTTTTTTGAAAAAGCTTATCCAGGACAAAAAAAACTTCAGCTTATTTAGTGCTAAAGTTTTTACAAATGAACTAAATAACTTCAGCATCTTTTGCTGAAGTTTTTGAAAAAGCTTATCCAGGACAAAAGAACTTCAGCTATTTTAGTGCTGAAGTTTTTACAAATGAACTAAATAACTTTAGCATCTTCTGCTGAAGTTTTTGAAAAAGTTTTTAATGACAAAACTAATGAATCCAGGACAAAAAAACTTTAGCTATTTTAGTGATGAAGTTTTTACAAATGAACTAAATAACTTCAACATCTTCTGCTGATGTTTTGAAAAAGTTTTATGACAAAAATAATGAATCCAGGATAAAAAAGCTTCAGCTATTTTAGTGCTGAAGTTTTTACAAATGAACTAAATAACTTCAGCATCTTATCCAGGACAAAAAAAATTTCAGCGTATTGCCTTTGCTACTTCAGGCCCGTCTACTAGAATGCTGAAGTTTTGCGTGATTGCCTTTGCTACTTCAGCCCCGTATGCTGAAGTTACGCGAAAAAGTGGGTACGCTAGCAAATTTTTTTGTAAAGCGGGCACAAGTTAAAACGTGACCCAAAAAGCGGGTATAGATGCAAATCCCCAAATTTTAGAAAGCAATTAAGAAAGCACTATAATTTCATATTTTATTACAATTCGCAGATATTGTTTAAATATTTACCATTTAGCAAACATTTTTCCTTGCCAGGCATATGCATCCATTGTGTTCGTTCGCGCAATGAATACAACTTGTGTCAACTGTATTCGTTCTTACAACTAATATAACGTGTATCAATCGTACTCGTTTGCCCAACAAATACAACCAAGGCAATACAGAAATACAGAGATGCATACAAGAATACAAATTAATAAAAAAAAAATAGGGGTATATACATGGGTACAGAACCACAAAATACAGTCAAACATACATGGTGCAAAAAAAAGTACATCCATACCTAGAAAAAAATATACATTGTGCAAAATTAAGGCGAATTATAGAAATACAAAGATTTGCCGGAAAATTCCTCCCTAAAAATACATAAATACAGATAAATTTGCTATATAATTCAAATATAGCTACGAATAACAATTTTCTGAAAGTATAGCCATGAATGGTAAAGTATAAGTTAGGTAAACCATGTAATTTTTCCTTTTTCCATCTCCTAAGGTTTGGATTGGGCTAGATTGGAGTAGTTCGTTTTAAGTTTTTGACGATTTTACTTACCGTTAAAATTTAAATTATTTACTTATTTAATGTTCGTTTACCCTTAAAATCGGATAACAATTAAACTTGTAAGTAGTTTTAAGGATATGTGATTTCACTTGGCACAAATTGACAAATATAAGAATTAATGCTAGGAATTACGGTCAAATAAAGCAAACCAATGTGATGAACAATTATGGCCTTCGAGCTAATTGCCCTCGAACCAACTGAATAAGATATTGGAAGTATGAACTGAATAACAGAGCTTGCGAGAGATAAAAATGTGGTATACTGCTTTGATATAATGAATGTATGATGGTTACAAAATAATTAGAACCCTCTTTATATAGTAGAGGAATCCTATTTATGGTACAATTCTAATTACAGAAGCTAGTTCCATGATAGGCTAAATAACCGGCCTTGACTTGATACGTGTCGAGAATTCCGCCACGATCCTTGTCCGATCGTGGATATCTCGGTTTTCTATTACTCGATTTAGCAAGCTTCCTTCGATCTTGCTCGATCTCTTTCTTGCTTTGGTCTCGATCACGGCTGGTCCCGATCTCGGCCATTGATCCACGAGCTTACCATTCCATCTCCGCGTCATGATCTGAAATAACCTAGGTCGAGCCTTGATCTGCCACCCCGAATTCGATTAGTTATACAAAACTAGGCAAGCTCGATTTTGACGTATACAGATAGTACCCTCGTTTTTTGAAGTGTAATAACAAGAAACGAATTGAGGCTTCAAACTTGCCCTCAGTTTACCATGACGTAAGTGTTGTGAAGCAAGCGGCAGAGGTGACCGAAACGTCCTATTAGCTCGTATACCGAGGCATTAAATGCCTGTCAGTTGTTGTCGGCCACTATCAGTTCTGAACCGTCGTTGATAATAGGTGAATTTGACTATAATCACGCACCAAATAATCACCTTCTTGTGAACTTTTAATGTGAAAAAATGACAACAAAATGCTCTTATTAGTGTTTTTCATGATTTGCAGGTGATATAGGTGTAAGGAAGGCTAAGGAGCGGTTTTGGAGTCAACTATTGATGAAAAAAGGCCAATTGTTGAATTTCCCAAGTATCCCATTCAAAACAGGCCAAAATTTCCGGGTACAAGTTCCACTGCGGTTCTACCGCGACCGCGGTGGAAGGCAGTTTCTGAAAGTTGAAGATTTCGCGAGGGCGTTTGGCCGCGGTTCTACCGCGACCGCAGTAGAACCGCGGTGGGCACAGTAAACTTCAGGGACTTAAGTGTAAAACACAGGATTTTTAGACCTAAACCCTATTTAAAACACTAGACTTCGCCCAAGAGAGGCATGTATTGATTTTTTAGGTTTCTTAGCAAGGAATACAATTGGGAGCAAGTATTCTAAACATCTTTCTTCCTTTCTTTTGATTTTTATGATGAATTCAAGTGTAGTTTATTCTCCCATATCTATGAGTAGCTAAATTCCTTGTCTAAGGCTTTGATGGAACCTATTGGGAGATGAACTTCTTGTTTATGTGAATACAAATTGCTAGTTTAATCTTTATTTGTTCAACTTCGTGTTCGTTGTAGTTAATTGACAGGATCCTCAATTAGCTGTACCTATTTAGTGTGCATAACTTGGAAAAGAGTGCATATTTAGGGTATTGTTGAACAACACCACTCCTAGATTATTAGAGGAATCTATAATTGCGGGTTTAAAGGCGGGATTAGGAATAACGAAGTCTTGGGTGCAATCTAAAGTGAATTGTGATTAAATAAAGCAAGTTAGTGTATCTCGGTAGAGTGCAATAGTAGATTACTGTGATTACTCGGGAGAGATTTGCGGTAAGATTAGCGTTCATGATTGATAGAGATGTGTGGGTAAATTTGTATGAGCATAAACAGAAGGGATTCCATCAATAGGGGAAATCATTGCCTTAGCTTTTTCTTATAATTGTTTACAACCTTATTAATTTAGTTACAGCCATTTAGTTACTTGCAAGCTAGTTGTTAAAGAACACTCAACTGAGAATTTGAATTGAGAAGCTGGTGCTGAATACTTGGTGGGTTTGAAGATAGTGGTTGATAGGTTAACTCTCTGTGGATTCGACCCTGGGCGTAATACTCGGGTTATATTTGCAACGTCCGCAGAGTTCTTTTCTAGAAGGCATAGTTGGGCGTGATCAGTCGTCTTCATCCTATAAATTCACTTTCCTTCTCTTGCCCAAACTTTACTTTAATCTCTAATCTTCATATTCCTTCACCACCTACGGAACCTCTTACCTTCAAGCTTTTGAATTGCCTTGTTTGTTTTTCTCAAAACACCAAATATCCCAATCTCTGTTCTTCTTAGTTCACAAAATATAATGGTCAAAACATCTAAAAATGTTCCGCAAAAAGAAAAGGCTTCCTCATCTCAACCGGTCGGCGAACAACCAGCGGCGGAGCTGCGCCCTGAAGAATTCGTTCCCGGGGGGTGCGTCCTTGACTTTGACTTCAAGGTTAAAAACACCCCCTCGGTTTCGGGCCGATGCGAGCCCATGTCGAGGTACATATGCACGATCACCGGTGACCTTCGCGACCAGGTCAAAAAGGACTGCAACTGGGTTGACAAGCATGTGGTAGTGCCCTCGCCTGAGGAGTTAATCACTACTTATGTGGAAGGATTTGTAAGTGTTTACACTTACCATTTCATAATGGTTCCCTTAGACCCGGTTATCGTGGACTTTTGCAAGAAATATGAAGTCACCCTCGGCCAAATACACCTCTCCTTCTGGAGGATAGTGATACTGCTCCGCTTTTTTGTAAGCCAAGTCGACGGGCTTCCCTTCACCCTCGACCATCTCATATGATTATATAGCCCCCGACTTTATCGAGGGGGCTACTAAAGCTTCAGCGTCGGGCCTCCAAGGCGACTTCTCGAGCATAGACGAGGACAAGGATCGGGGCTGGATGGGACGATTGTCCGAGTGAAGACCTCAGACCTGATCCCGGCCGAAAGTATGCCATTTCTGGAGAAATATTATATGAGACGTAAGTATAACTCCCTTTTTAACTTCTGCTTATTACCTTTATTATTTAATCCTTTCTTATTGGCATTTTATTTGATGCAGCCGTTGCCTGGATGCCGGGTGCGATTCCCCAGCTCGAGAACTGGGTCAAAAGCTTAGTGTCGAATTGACACACGCTGAGCGCGCATGTACCGAATTGGTGAAAGGTCGATGGAAGGCCCGAAACCACGGTAAGTTTTCGTATAACTCGATAGCTTTGGCCACTGCCCGAATTTCTTCTGATCTCATTTACCCTTATTTTGCAAGTCTTTGGAAGGACGTACCGATGAGGCTCCCATCTGGTGATGAAGAAAAGCTTCCCCAACCGTCTGTCCCGAAACAGAAGAAAGAGCAGAAAAGGAGAAAGGCTTCGAGCTCCACGAAGTTGGACGAGAAAAAGCCCAAAAAGAGGCTAACCCGCAAGGGTAATGTCATCCCTCTAACAATGGGCTCAGTCCCCAAGCTACGAGATGAGCCCGGAGAGGGTGAACAAGAAAATGAGAATGAAGACGATTCTAGGCTAGTGGCCCGGCACGAGCTAGCGCCGGGGCTCAGAAAGCTTTGGAACCAGTGGAAGTCGACACTGCCCAGCCTTAGCAGTAGTATCGCGTTGGGAGTGATACGTTCCAATTGTTTGGTAATTGCTTGCCGTTCATCGTGCCGAGCTTGTAGGATCCCTTTCCGATGATGTCGAGGACCTGATATGGTCCCTCCCAATTTGGACCCAGTTTTCCTTCATTCGGGTTTCGAGTGTTGAGGGTGACTATTCTTAGCACTAAGTCCCCAATTTTAAAGTGTGGAAGATTGGCTCTTTGGTTGTAGTACCATTCGATCCGCTGTTTTTGTGCGGCTAATCGAATGAAGGAGGCCTCATGTCTTTCATCTAACAGTTCTAGGCTCGTATTCATGGCCTCGTCATTCGATTCTTCTGTTGCATATCGAAACCTGAGGCTAGGTTCCCCGACCTCGACCGGGATAAAAGCTTCGGCACCATAGACTAAAGAGAATGGTGTTGCCCCCGTACTGGATTTCGACTTTGTGCGGTACGCCCAAGAAACCTCGGACAATATCTCTCTCCATTTTCCCTTAGCATCGGTTAATCTCTTCTTAAGATTTTGAATGATGGTTTTGTTGGTCGATTTGGCTTGTTCGTTCCCGCTAGGATGATATGGCATTGATAGAATCCTTTTAATTTTGTGATCCTCAAGAAATTTAGTCACTTTGCTGCGAATGAATTGCTTCTCATTGTCACACGCAATCTCGGCAGGCATCCCGAATCGACATATAATGTGGCCCCAAATGAAGTCTATGACTGCTTTTTCTCTGACTTTCTCGAAAGCCTGTGCTTCAACCCACTTAGAAAAATAATCAGTCATAAATAAAATTAACTGAGCTTTACCTGGGCCTGATGGTAGAGGGCCGACGATGTCCATTCCCCATTTCATGAATGGCCATGGGGATAAGACCGAGTGGAGATGCTCTCCAGGCTGGTGAATCATCGGCGCATATCTTTGACATTTGTCGCACTTTCGGACGAACTCTTTGGTATCATTTTCCATATCAGCCCAATAGTACCCTGCTCTGCTAACTTTGTAAACCAGTGATTCGGCACTGGAGTGGTTCCCACAAGTGCCTTTGTGAATCTCCCGTAGGACTTAGTTGGTGTCTCCTGGTCCCAAACATATCGCCAATGGCCCATCGGACATCCTCCCGAACAACGTTCCATCCTCGGCCAAAGTGAACCGTGATGCCTTCGTGCGTAGAGTCCTTGACTCCTTGGGATCTGATGGGAGCTTCCCGTTCTTTACGTATTCGATGTACTTGTTTCTCCAATCCCAGGTCAGACTTGTAGAGTTTATTTCGGCGTGGCCTTCTTCGATTACTAATCTCGAGAGTTGTACGACAGTCCCCGAGTTAAGTTCGTCATCTTCGCCCGATGACCCCAAGTTTTCAAGGGCATCAGCCTCACTGTTCTGTTCCCGAGGTATGTGTTTTAAGGTTTATTCTTTGAATCGATGTAAAGTTATCTGTAGCTTGTCAAAGTATCTCTGCATTCGATCTTCTCGGACTTCGAAAGTTCTGTTGACTTGGTTTACTACAAGTGGGGAATCACATTTGGCCCTGATGACCTCTGCTCCCTAACTTTTAGCCAGCTCGAGACCTGCAATCATGGCCTCATACTCGGCCTCATTGTTAGTTAACTTCAAAGATCTAATAGATTGTTTAATTATGTTACCCGTGGGCGGCTTCAAAATGATGCCCAGCCCGGACCCTTTTACATTCGAAGCGGCGCCTGTGAAGAGGGTCCACACCCCCGATGATGTACTCGATTTTAACAATAGTTCCTTTTCGACCTCGGGCACGAGGGCTAGCGTGAAGTCGGCCACGAAGTCTGATAAGATTTGAGACTTGATGGCTGTTCGGGGTTGATACTCGATATCATACCTGCTAATCTCGACGGCCCATTTGGACAGTCGACCCAAAAGTTCGGGTTTATGCAAAATATTGCGAAGGGGGTAGGTAGTTACAACACAAATCGGGTGACATTGAAAATATGGTTTAATTTCGTAGAGGCACTAATTAAAGCAAGTGCTAATTTTTCTAAGTGTGGGCATCGGGTCTCGGCCTTACCTAAGGTCCGAATAACATAGTAAACAGGGAATTACGTACCTTGCTCTTCTCGAACTAGGACCCCACTTACAGCTATTTCCGAGACTGCTAAGTATAAGTAGAGTTGCTCGTCCGCTTTCGGGGTGTGAAGCAGTGGTAGGCTCGACAAGTATCATTTTAGTTCTTCCAAGGCTTGCTGATATTCCGGGGTCCATGCAAAATTGTTCTTCTTCCTAAGCAGCGAGAAGAATCGGTGACTCCGATCTGAGGACCTCGAAATGAATCTCCCTAGGGCGGCTAAGCGCCCGATTAACCTTTGCACGACCTTTACATTATCTACGATATTGATATCCTCGATAGCTTTGATTTTACCGGGGTTGATCTCAATCTCCCGATTGGATACCATCAAGCCGAGAAACTTGCCCGAGCCAACCCCGAATGCGCACTTTTTCTGGGTTGAGCTTCATATTGTACTTCCTCAGTATATCGAAGGTTTCCTGCAAATGCTTTAAATGGTCCTCTGCTCGTACGGACTTAACTAGCATGTCATCAATATAAACTTCCATAGATTTCCTATTTGTTCTTCGAACATTCGATTCACTAGGCGTTGATAAGTTGCACCAGCATTTTTAAGTCCGAACGTCATTACGTTAACAAAACGTGCCGTGTTTAGTGATGAACGTAGTCTTTTCCTGATCTTTCGGGTTCATCACTATTTGATTGTGCCCGGAGTAGGCATCGAGAAAACTAAGAATCTCGTGGCCGGCCGTGGCATCGATCATGCGACCGATATTCGGCAAAGGAAAAAAATCCTTAGGGCAAGCCTTGTTCAAGTCCTTATAGTCTACGCACATTCTAAGTTTATTTCTCTTATTAGGGACTACCACTACGTTTGCTAGCCATTCGAGATACTTTACTTCCCGAATGGATCCTATTTTGAGAAGTTTGGTTACCTCGTCCTTGATGAAGGCATTTTTGATTTAGGATTGGGGCCTTCTTTTTTGCTTCACCGGGCAGAATTTCAGATCCAGGCTCAGCTTGTGAGTGGTAATTTCCGGCGGGATCCTCGTCATATCGAGATGGGACCAGGCAAAACAATCCATATTAGCTTTGAGGAATTGAATAAGTTTTTTCCTAAGATCGGTAGTTAATGGCGTGCCCAAGTATACCTTCAGGGTGGCAGATGTTCGATCAGTATGATTTGATCCAGTTCTTCGACCGTTGATTTTGTGGCGTCAGAATCATCGGGGATTATGAAGGATCGGGGTATCATATAGTTGTCCTCATAGACCCTGCTTCTTCGGTTGGGTCGAGGCTGGTATCTGTGGTTGCTAGCCTCTTGCTTTCCCTTTGAGTCTGATCCCTTTGCTGGGGAGAGTGTTGACACCGGTATTACTTCTGTCACGACCCAAACCGATGGGCCGCGATGGGCTCCCGGTGCCCTTACTCAACCGAGTACCAACATAATGTATCTTTCTTATTACATCAACATGGGTAAATGGGCCAGAAGGGCCGTATGAGGTAACAAGAATAAAACATGAGAGAACACTTGACATAAAACAAAATGAGCAAATGCACAACTTCCATAAATGACTCTATTCATAGAAGTATTATCGGTGCCTATGTTCTTGAATTCCCATATGTCTTATTGTTCTATCGTCGGATCATGGGTCTCAGAAAATACGTAAGTTGATAAAGTTTACTTCATGATATTATTCGACGGCATAATGGTTTTATGACATTCCAAGAGATTTTATTGACGTACTTCTCATGCATTGAATTCATTTATACATGTACATTGATCCATGACCAGATGGCATTATATATGCGTATATATGTATATTAGATGTATATGGGATATTGGAAAAGGTTACGGTGTTATATAGCACCACCACCTGATCAGTTGGTATACGTTGATGATTTTGTCCAAAGTGGCCGAGATGATATGATGGGATGACCTCAGAGGCTTGATGATGTTATGAATACATGTACCTATGCACGACATGACATTCATACGCATATACATGACACTATAAGTATTTCATGATTTACAGAGTTATCCAGACTTACATGTTGATCTTTTACTCTATGTTTCTCTCATGTTTATTATTTACTGATTTTCATTCCTTACATACTCGGTACATTAATTGTACTGACGTTCCTTTTGCCTGGGGACGCTGCTTTTCATGCCCGCAGGTCCCAATAGACAGGTTGAGAGTCCTCCAAGTAGGCTATCAGCTCAGTGGAAGGTGTTGGTGCGCTCCATTTGTTCTGGAGTTGCTTATTTGGTCAGTATGATTAGTACATGCATTGATTGGTATGGCGGGGCTCTGTCCCGCCCTTTTTGACATTTATGTACTCTTAGAGGCTTGTAAACATATGTCGTGTATATGAAAGATTGTATGGACTTGTCGGCCTATGTTCAGTGTACGAGTGATCATTTTGGCCTTATAGGCCCGTATGTCACATGTATATGTTTTTATATCAGGTTGGGTCGTCCTATATTGAGTATTTCCTTATGTTTATTCTGGTTATCCCATGACGACCCGTTTGGCCCATTTGCCAATAATAGTACGATAAGAAAGATATGTAACATTAGTACTCGGTTGAGTAAGGCACCGGGTGCCCGTCGCTGACCATCGATTTGGGTCGTGACAACTTCGTCAATTGCAAACATTTCCTTGGCAGCAGGCTGTTCCCCGTATACTACTTTGACTCCTTTAGATGTTGGGAACTTCAAAACTTGGTGAAGGGTCGAGGGTACCGCCTCATGTTATGGATCCAAGGTCTCCCGAGCAGGGCGTTGTACCTCATGTCGCCCTCGATTACATGGAACTTTGTTTCTTGGATGGTCCTGGCCACGTTTACTAGAAAACAATCTCACCTTTGGTGGTTTCGCTCGCCATGTTGAAACCATTAAGTACTCGGGCTGCGGGCACAATTTGATCTTGTAGGCCGAGCTGTTCTACGACCCTCGATCAAATAATGTTGGCCGAGCTACCTGGATCAACCAAAACACATTTAACTTGAATTTTATTCATAAGGATAGATATTACCAGTGTGTCGTTATGAGGTTGTTCGATCCCCTCTACATCCTCGTCGTTGAAAGACAAAGTCTCTTCTGGTAAGTAGTCTCGTGTTCGCTTTTCTCTTGTGATCGTCACCTTAGTGCGTTTAAATACCGGACCTTAAGGAATATCGACCCCTCCAACAATCATGTGAATCACATGCTGTGGCTCTTCCTGCTCGTCTGCCTGTTTAAATCTCTGTTTTTGAAGTGATTCTTGGCCCGATCACTCAAGAATTCTCGGAGGTGGCCCTCGTCGAACAATCGGGCTACTTCCTCCCTCAGCTGTCTGCAATCCTCTATTTTGTGGCCATGGGTGCCATGATACTTGCATATTTGGTTTAGATTTCTCTGGGTTGGAGCGGTCTGAAAAGGTCGAGGCCACCTAGTATCTTTGATACGTCCAATGGCCGACACTATGGCGGAAGCATCTACGTTAAAGTTATATTCTAACAATCGAGGTGCTTCTTTGGATCCAGCGTCCCTATAGAAACCACTCTTGCTTATGAGCCCTCGAGATCTCTGTTCCCGATCGTTCCTTCTATCATTCTGAACGGGGTTGCATACAGGGCCATTATTTCTCTGATCTCCACTGTATGGCTGATATCCATCTCTGTTCGACCGTGGTTCCCGGTCAAAGTCCCTTTTAACTCTTTCCACGGGCCTGTTAGGATAAACCCAGCCGGATGGAGCCCCCGATTGATCATCCTCGACCCTGATCTTCAACCGATACCGATTATGCACATCGGCCCAAGTGACAGCTGGATACTCGATCAAATTCTGTTTCAGCTATTGTGAGGCTACAGAACTTTGAGCATTGAGACCTTGAGTAAAGGCTTGAACGGCCCAATTGTCGGTGACCGGTGGCAAATCCATCTGTTCTATTTGGAACCGAGACACAAATTCCTTGAGCATCTCGTTGTCTTTTTGTCTTACCTTGAAAAGGTCTGACTTTCTCGTGGACACCTTAATATCTCCGGCGTGTGCCTTTACAAAAGAATCTGCAAGCATAGTAAATGAATCAATAGAATTAGGTGGTAAATTATGGTACCATATCATAGCTCCCTTCGATAGAGTTTCCCCGAACTTCTTCAGCAATACAGACTCAATCTCGTCATCTTCCAAGTCATTTCCCTTAATGGAGCACGTGTATGAGGTAACGTGTTCGTTTGGATCTGTTGTCCTGTTGTATTTTGGGATCTCGGGCATACGAAACTTCTTGGGGATTGGCTTTGGAGCCGCACTCGCGGGAAAAGGTTTTTGGACAAACTTTTTGGAATCAAGTCCTTTCAACACCGGTGGTGCCCCCGGGATTTGGTCGACCCTGGAATAATAAGTTTCCACTTTCTTATCGTTTTCCTCGATCCTCTTTTCTCCTGTCTCGATTCGCTTCGTCAGTTCCTCGAGCATCTTTACGATAGCAGGATTGGTCTCTAGTTCTCCTCCATTCGATCTCTTCAGCTCTATGAACAATTTCTTGCGATGGCTCAAGCTCGATCCTGCTTGGTGCACGATTCTGATTTTGGAGTTGTGCTTTGTTGAGTCTGCAACATTTCGAATATCATTCGACGGCTAATCCCGCCTTCTCCACTGCCCTATGCGTTCTGATCGGCTGTTCAAGCATCTCCGCTGACGCTATTTTCAGGATCGACGCCCAAATCCCCATTAATGGCAATATGGGAGCTGACGTCGATTGGATCCATGGCCGGAGCTCCATCGGGGTTGACTGGAGGTACTCCGTTTCCTGGGGCAGCTATGTTGTCATTCTCGCCATGGAGACCAAGGCCATCGTCTGTGTGGGTGGGTGCTACTTGAGAGTGTTGCGGTTTTATTAAGTGGGAAATTGAAGAGGCACCTTTTAGATTGCACCTCTCCATATGACCCTTCCTTTGTCTATAAATTTAGAGGCTTGGCCTCATTTTTCAGACATGAAATCAGACAAGGAAAATCTGAAATCTCCTCCCCTCTTTTATACATTGTTGCATTATTTTCTAAATAAACATAAGTGTCAAGTGTGATTTGCTCCGTTTGTTGAGTTCGCTGAAGTTCTGTGATTTGAAGTGTCGCTATCACAGAATAGTTATTCCGTTCTATCCTGGGAGGAATTAATCCGTATACCTTGGGCAACAGTGAGGGGATTAAATTCCTTAAGGACACATTGTGCATTCAGTGGGCTCGGAATTATTTTACGTTTTGTTTATTGAACTAACGTTTGTTTACTTTTCTGATTTTGAACACAGTAATACCAACAATCTTAAGGAATTTAATATAATCTGATGAAGTAAACTGTGTGTTCCTAAGGAAATTGAAACCGGCGATTGCAGGAGATGGAACACGAAAGTAAAAGATTATTGAATCTACTTTGTGTGTACTCACTGTGATATGGCAATGTCTTTCTCGGTGAAACAAAGCAATCTTGTGGACTGCTACATGTATGTTTGCCGCTCGTTATGCCTAGGCCTCAATTCAAGTTTGCTTACTGTTATAACAAACAAGTCAATCCTAAAATGAAAATTGAACGGGTGGAATTATGCTAGAAAAATCAAAGGCCTTAAATTAGTTCAGGCATGGAGATAGCAACACATATTCCCTTGATTTATTGGAAAATTACATCATCAGCAAAATGATGCTGTTGTATTAGAAAATTACAACAACTTGGCAAGGAATTTTCTGTCACGCCTTTCCTTGCAGAGAAGGATCTGTTTTGATGAGAAAACAATATTTCTTTCTTGTTCTCAACTAGTAGTTGTTTTCTCCATAAACAAAAGGACTTGGAAACTCTTCTCAATTAAAGGAGTGACACGTGAACAACAAGTGTTTCGTATCCAATTGAGTACGGAACCATTGGGTGAGAATAGATACAGAAGCCTTCATTGCAGCAGGAGCAACAATGACTAAAATGGAAACATAATATGGTGTCCTAAATATCAAATAATTTTACAAGGAAAATGCCAACTTCATGATTAATGATTCGAGAAGAAAGTGGCAACAAATGAAAATTGGGTTCTGTTCTTCTTACTCTGTCTTATAATCTGTTTATTATTTCCTACTCTAGTGATTTATGATCGAGTTGCTACAAATATTAGAGTAGATGTTTATTATGTGATAATTTCATATATATAGAATTGTATGCATGAGTAGAAATAACATGTGTTTACTGTTAAGTTTGTTATTTCTTTGACCAAATAAAAAAGCTATTAGTAGTTGATATACAATTTGGTGGCATGCATGGTATCTTCAAGGTTGTAAGACATGAGTAAGGCTTATAGTAATACTTGAAAATATACTTGAGATCATATAATATATAAAGATGGACATATATATGTTTGATTAGAGAAAGAGGTCAAACTGGTTAAAGTGTTATAATGGTTTAGTTGAAAAACCATTTGGAAAGGGAATTAAAATTCTCGTGATGGAGAATAAAATTTTCGTGATTTTCTACTCCTGCTTCGAGATCAAAATCTGCGTGATTTTGTACTCGTTCATTGAGATTAAAGTCTTCGTGACTTTCTACTCATTTGTCAGAAATTAAAGTCTAAGTGACTTTATATTCGTTTTGGAGATTAAAATCTTAGTGATATTCTACTCCAATTTATTATTCGGTTTGAAGATTAAAAACTTCACTGTTTATTAAATTTGATTATGTCACATATTAATCGGTTTGAAGATTAAAAACTTCACCGTTTATTAGGTTTAGTTGTATCAGATGTTACTCGGTTTGAAGATTAAAAACTTCACCGTTTATTAATTCTGAATGTGTCAGATTGGTTTGAAGATTAAAAACATCACCATTTATTAATTCTGGCTATGTCGTGACACAAACAACAATTCTTATGGTTGGCTCTACAACGTAATAGGGGTGGTGAACGTGAATCTCCTTTTCAAGAAATATGTTTGGAATGTGGTATTATTTATCAAACGACTGCCCCTTACTTAGCGCAATCTAATGGAATTGCAGAAAGAATGAGTAGGACGTTAAAGGAGATGATAAAATGTCTTGTTGTAAGTTCTGATTTACCCCAGATCTTGTGGGGACAAGCTATTCTTACAGCTAACTGAATACTCAATTAAGTTCCCCATAGCAAAACAGAATCCGTTCATATGAAAAATGAATGAAAGCAAGAAAACCAACTTGAAATATTTTCAAGTGTGGGGGTTATTTGGGTAAAGTGAAAGTTCTTAAACCCAAAAAGGATAAAAATCGGATCGGAAATTGTTGATTCCATTTTCATAAGATATGCAACAAATAGTAAGGCATATCATTTTCTGTTTCATAAATCAGAAAATCCCGACATTCATATTAATACGCTAATCGAATCAGATAATGCTAAATTCTTAGAGAATATTTATCCGTATAAAAAGGAATGTGAGTCGTCTAGCGAAATATCTAAGCGACCTCGGGAAGAAGCAAAGGAAAGTACACCTAATGAGGTGAATCCATGACGTCAAAGGACAACTGCTTCCATTGGATCATATTTTCTGACATTCTTGTTAGAAAATGAGCTTCAAACTTTGGAAGAAGTTATGTCTTCCTCGGAAAGAAGCTGTCAATAGTAAGATAGAATCCATATTAAGTAATCATACTTGGAAAAATGGTTGATCTTCCTTTGGATTCTAAGTGGATTTTCAAAAGGAAAATAAAAGCTGATGGTATTATTGACAAATATAAGGCAAGATTGATTAAGGACAATGAGAAGGTCTTAATTACTTTGACACATGCTTACTGGTAATGAGAATTACATTTATTCGGATGGTAATAGCGTTAGCCGTCGTGTATGGCCTTGAAATCCATCAGATGGGCGTAAAGATAACCTTCTTAAATGGATATTTGGATGAAGAAAATCTAATGGAACAACCTGAAAGGTTTGTGGTTCCTGGAAAAGAAAAGAAGGTGTGTCGACTTGTTAAGTCACTTTACAAACTAAGACAAGCACCCAAACAATGACATGCGAGATTTGACCAAATAATATTGTCAAATGATTTTAAAAATTAATGAGTGTAAACAAATGTGTTTACATTAAGAATACTTCAAGTCATATAGTCATTATTTGATTATATGTAGATGATATGTTGATGAAATAATTAAAATGTGGAGACTTTTAGCTTATTCATGACAAAAGCCAATGTTAGACGTAATGTCTAAGTGATATAATTTTTGAACCCCATTGATATGATAGTTGGTAAATTCATCAACTGTTTAGTCTTAATGAAGACTAGTTGATGAAACTACTAATTCAGAAGTTGGTCACGTGCCTTTCTCGAAAGATCATTTTCTTTATTGAAAATTTATATTGTTTAGTTCTTTTATGAAATGATGTCACTTTGAAAGTTGTGACTTTTCATAGAAAGATACGTTTGTACGTTTTTGTATGGACATGATCGTTAATGAACAAATGTATTAATACGTTGATCTATAATGAGGTGAACCAACCGATGAACATGATCAAAATCTATTGCAAATTGGATTTGTTTCATGAATGAAGGTGCTATAATTTGTATATCATATAGACGTATGAATAAATAGCATACAAATGCTTGAAAATGGCGGAGTGATTGCGAAATGTGTTTTATATTAAAAGGTTGTGGCCACAACTGATGCCAATCATTCCAGCTGTTTTTACAATATACGATTGATACATTAAGTGTAGTCAATAATCTAATATGCAATCGAAAATCGATACGTATTAGTCTACGACATAAGAAAGTTTGCATTGAACTTTCATGACAATGAAACGAGTTTTGAAGTATTTGAAATATATTCCAAATTATGCTTTGCACTACAATAAGTATCCCGCGATAATAGAGGGGTATAGTGATGCAAATTAGATCATCGGTTCAACCGATTCTAAACAGTCGGTGGAGGAGCGATGTCTTGGAAATCGTCCAAACAAATGTGTATTGACCACTCTACAGTGGAGGCTGAGTTTATAGCCTTAGACAAGGCCGGTGAAGAAGTTGAATGTCTCCGAAATTTCTTGGAAGATATTGCATTTTGGCCAAACCTTTGGCACCTATGTGTATACATTGTGATAGCCAAGCGGTAATAGGCAGGGCAAGGAGCGTTATGTATAACGGAAAATCTCGTCACATTCGACGGAGATACAATACCGTTAGACAACTACTCTCTAGGGGTGTTATCACGATTGACTACGTAAAGTCAAGAGATAACGTGTCGGATCCACTTACAAAAGGCCTATCTAGAGAGGCAGTTGAAATATCATTGAAGGGAATGGGGCTAAGGCCTAGGACAAGTCATCATGGCGGTAACTCTACCTAGCAGACTGGAGATCCCAAGAGCTAAGTTCAAAGAGATCAAACAAAGTTATGAATGACGGTTCAACATTGTCAAATAACTCAACCCATTCTCGTGATGAAGACAATGTTCAGAAATCAAGGTAAAGCATTAAGGCTTTTTGATGAGTCAATAAAGCTTAAAGCTTTTTAATGATTTTCTAAGTCTGGCAGAATATGACCAGATAGTGTGTCTATAGGATTACACGTTTAGAAATCACCTATGTGAGTGTTAACTGTAAGCCGCTTTAAGGGGAATGAAAGTAAAGGCCCATTCTCTAAGCACTCATGAAACCAGGCGGTGTTCATGGCTGAAACGAACACAACCGTGAGAACCAAAGACGGTTAAGGGTTAATTGTGTGACTTATGGTTGTCTAGGTATACACCAAAGTTCGACGGTTCAAAGATATCAAATCTACCGATTGACCGAGTATATCCGACATAAGTTCACTACGGAAAGTTCAAAGGGAAACCTATTTATCCAGATGCGATTAATCCTTATTTGTGAATCACACAGTATTTTCATGCATGTTTTTCCTCATATGACCATTCCCCATTCATGTGGGGGATTGTTGCGGTTTTATTAAGGGGTGTGAATGGAAAATTGAAGAGGCACCTTTTAGATTTCACCTCTCCATATCACCCTTCCTTTGTCTATAAATTTAGAGGCTTGGCCTCATTTTTCAGACATGAAATCAGACAAGGAAAATCTGAAATCTTCTCCCCTCTTTTTTACATTGTTGCATTATTTTCTAAATAAACATAAGTGTCAAGTGTGATTTGCTCCGTTTGTTGAGTTCGCTGAAGTTCTGTGATTTGAAGTGCCGCTATCACAGAATAGTTATTCCGTTCTATCCTGGGAGGAATTAATCCGTATACCTTGGGCAACAGTGAGGGGATTAAATTCCTTAAGGACACATTGTGCATTCAGTGGGCTCGGAATTATTTTACGTTTTGTTTATTGAACTAATGTTTGTTTACTTTTCTGATTTTGAACACAGTAATACCAACATAGAGTTTGACATGTTGATCCTGGAATCAAAGACACTTCAAAGAACAAGCGTAAAATTATGTGTGTTACAAAAATTGTACCAGGCAATCACTATTATCCTTAGCTCCACGGTGGACGCCAAACTGTTTACCCTTAAAATCGGATAACAATTAAACTTGTCAGTGGTTTTAAGGATATGTGATTTCACTTGGCACAAATTGACAAATATAAGAATTAATGCTAGGAATTACAGTAAAATAAAGCAAACCAATGTGATGAAGAATTATGGCCTTCGAGCTAATTGCCCTCGAACCAACTGAATAAGCTATTGGAAGTATGAACTGAACAACAGAGCTTGCGAGAGATAAAAATGTGGTATACTGCTTTGATATGTGTGAATGTATGATGTAGGGGTGTGCATTCGAATCGGTTTATCAATAAATCGAATCGATTATTTGTTATCGAAATCGAAATCGAAAAAATCGAAACCTTATTGAAACGATAACGATAAGCATATGTACAAATCGATAATCGATAAGTAATTATCGATAAGGGTCAAAATCGAATCAATAAATCGAATGCACATCCCTAGACTGTAGACACTTGTTAAATGAGTAATTACCTATTTGTGTAGATTAATATAACATACAGAATGTAAATATATTCCGCTACTATTTTGAAAGCGGCTATACAATATTATTTTCCCTAATCTATACCTTTTCCTTTACCCTAAGTCCCTTACCCTATTATTTCCTCTACCACATTTAAGGAATGATCATATTTAAAGATCAAGGGAATGAAGTTCAAATTAATGGAAAACAGAATTAGCCGTGATGATGTGTTTTGTTTTGTTTTGTTTTTTTATACCGTTGGAGTGTTGGTGGCATACATTTGATCCCTTACTTTAGTTTTGTTGCATGTGCTTGTTGACACAATTTTTATATTATAAATGGTGTTCGTCTTATTTTAGCTTCTTTTTGTCCATATTAGTTAGGCGCGTTTATAGCGATATACTTTCCGTGGGATCCCGCAAATTTTCTTATTGGTGTAATCGATAACTGAATCGATAAGCCCCCAAAATCGATAAATCGAAATCGAAAAAATCGAAACCTTATTGAAACGATAACGATAAGCATATGTACAAATCGATAATCGATAAGTAATTATCGATAAGGGTCAAAATCGAATCGATAAATCGAATGCACACCCCTAGTATGATGGTTACAAAATGATTAGAAGCCTCTTTATATAGTAGAGAAATTCTATTTATGGTACAATTCTAATTACAGAAGCTAATTCCATGATAGGCTAAATAACCGGCCTTGACTTGATACGTGCCGAGATTTCTGCCACGATCCTTGTCCGATCGCGAATATCTCGGCTTTCTGTTACTCGACTTAGCAGGCTTCCTTCGATCTTGCTCGATCTCTTTCTTACTTTGGTCTCGATCACGGCTGGTCCCGATCTTGATCGGCCATTGATCCACGAGCTTACCATTCCATCTCCGCGCCATGATCCGAAATAACCGAGGTCGAGCCTTGATCTGCCACCCCGATTTCGGTTAGTTATACAAAATCAGGCAAATCCGATTTTAACCGTATACCATGTTAATAGTTGAGGGCGGATAAATATTTATTTTACTGCTTCCTTCATTGTACTAATAAAATAATGTTTGAATAGGTCTATACTCTGCATTCTACTCCCCTCTCGCAGTTTAGTCAATTATCTGTTACTTTTGCATTTTCAAGATGTTAGCAATGGCGACCTACGCGGAGATGCAAATAAAGTAGAAACCACCATTTATCAAAATTTAGTCAAACTTTTGGCATTCTTTATGAGATAATATCGCATTAAGTCTATTGTAGTGCTAGAATTTCTCTCATCAAAGCAACGACGGTCAAATTGTTCTAACATTCTTTTTTTAACATTCCACCATGATAAGTTGTTCATAGTCTAACGTCAAGTCAAAAATTTAGTATTATTCAATTTCCACCTACTCTTTACATGGCAAGAAAAGACAATACTATACTATTTAGGACTCCCCTAAAAAAGAAATTTAAAAGAACATGCTATAACAATACTGTTAGGATCGGGAATCCGGGTAATGCGGAATTCAGCCAAACAACATTATAATGACAATAACAAAGACAATACAAGTTGATAATAATGGTAATTAAAGCAGATAAAGAAGGCACAATTTAACGTGGTTCGGTCGAGGTGACCTACGTCCACAAACGGAGAGGAGCAATTTCACTATAACAGCAGACACACAAAAGAGAGTACAAAATTAGAGATGAAACTCTAATTATACCAAAATATATCCCAAGAGAATAGCCTCGCTATCTTCACTCACAAAGAAAAGCTTCACTCAAAGTGTTTTTCAACATTAACTCTATGGAATATAATAAAACTCTCTATCACAAGAATACCCAAAATGAGGTTCTAATCAAAATATGGGATGACTCAAATAAAGTAAGATGACCTACATTTATAGGGCAAAGTTCTTGGTCCCCAAGTAAAGAAAAAAAGAATAAAAAAAATACTTTAAAAATTCTTTGGCTCCAAGCTACAATTCTTTGGCTCCAAGAATTAACGATGAAAAAGTTTAGGCCATGTCTTAAAAATACAAACACTGGATTCTATTTGCGTACGACATGAAATTCTTGGTCAAAGTATGATAACAAATAAAGGAATAACATAATAAAACTAAGACAACAACGCTTTGACTTGGTAATTACATTTTCAAAATCTATGAAATGTGGTTGACCTTTAACTATTAAAATATATACTCAATTATTTGGGAATTCCTCGTACGTCTTTGTAAGATAAGATTCAAATCCCGTTCATAATAAGTGTTCAATTTGCTTTTAGCACATCCATTAAAAAAATACTAAATTCTATACAAAAATACCTACTATGACGAAACTACCCCTAATTAAACATTTAATGTGAGGAGTAATAAAACTTTTTAGGGATATGTACATAGGGGTTATTTTGTAAAAACAAATTGAATTCTTTCTTGATTACATAACTGGACACTTATTTTGAACCAAAATGAAAAAGCAAATTGGACACTTATTGTGAACAGGAGGGAGTATTACATAACAATAAATTAATAAATATATCGACGTCTTCTTTCTTGTGTCTAAGCACAGCTTTCTTTCTTTCCCTTTGCATTTTCACTAATATTAATAAATTTTAATTTTTTTAAATACAATTCAACCTTTTCAAGCACATTTATGTTACGTTTGAAACTGAAGTGTGGGTTTCCAACATAGCATTTATACCTACAAAGACGACAGTAACAATTAAATTAAAACAGCAAATAAACTCTTATATTATAACAATCCATCAAACAAGTAGGGGAAACAAATTATTCCAACATTTTATACTCGCAAAAGTAGGTAGAAGGCTTGCCTAGTGCAGTTTATCCTCCTTTGAGGTTTGCGAACTATTACACAGGAAGAGCGTGGTTTACCCTGTTCGCACTTGAAAGGTAGCAACTGCGGGTTCCTTATTAACCGAAAAAAAGAAGAAAAAAGTATAGGTAGAACAAGACCAACAAGGCATTGGTCTTGAATACAACAAAACTTTTATTTTACATCAACAACATATATCATAAACACTATAATAATTATTTTTCAAGCATCCATAGGAGAAGCATATGGATCTTCAGCATGAGTTGGATTTTTTGAAGTACGAGCCATAAATGCCCTAATCATAGGCTTAACTTTCTCCACAGTCTTAATTATTCCCAAAAACATGAACCTATAGAGAATCACCATTCCAAAAACAATTGCAACATCAACCCATTTTGAATATCCCATTTGCACTTGCCATATATTTCTCAAAATCTCATCACCAGTAATTGTAGCTGGCCCTCCAATTTGTTCATTAGGAAAAGTTAATCCCAAGAACTCATTTTTGTAAAACCCTTGATTTGCATATTTGTGAAATGCAATATAATACATTGGGTATTTCCAAAATGGATTAGGAAGATCATTAGGCAATCGAAAGAAACCTCCATTTAGCATCATAACACCTTGAATTCCAGCTCCTGTTATAATTCCCATGAGAAAATCTGGTACTATACTTGCTACTATCATCATTAGGCTTTCGACTAACATCATTGTTGTGAATAACATTAGTGCAAAATAAGCAAAGTGATCAAATTCCTTTTGTAATCCAACAAGGTAATATGCCATAGCACCAGGTATTACTGAGATCATTGCTAGGTATGGAATGGAGGAGAATGTATTTCCCACAACATATGCAGCCACACCATAGTGCCCATTTAATCTTTCTCGAGTGAAAATCTAGCAACAATTAGGAGCAAATGACAAATAATTAGCACCATTAACTATTATTATGTGAAAGATCATAAAAGAGTAGCCCGGTGCACTAAGCTCCCGCTATGTGTGGGGTCTGAGGAAGGGCCGAACCACAAGGGTCTATTGTCCGCAGCCTTACCCTGCATTTCTGTAAGAGGCTGTTTTCACGGCTTGAACCCGTGACATCCTTGTCACATGGCAGCAACTTTACTAGTTACACCAAGGTTCCCCTTCTTATTGTGAAAGATTATGTGTAAAATAAATGAGGGTGATAGTTAGAAGTGCATACTTTCATATCCTCCACAAAGGAAGGGAATCCACCAATGGCCATAAAGGTTAAGAAGGCAGCAACAAACATAAGCATTGAACCTCTAGCCTGCAAAGGCAAAGGAAAGAAAGGAATATATATTATAGTTTGACATGTCAACTAAAAGATAACTACAGATAACTGTCTATACGTTGCACGTCCAGTTCAAATTAATAAAAACAGTACAATTTCTAACCTGAATGGAGCCATAGTCGTGGCCAATGTCATGAAATATAGTGCCAACACACAAACACAAAGCAATATATATTGCAAAACGAAGCCAGTAATAACCAAGATCACGATACATGTTCACAAAAGATCTCCTGGTTAGAACCATGCACTGAGTAATGAAACTGGCTTGGCTTCCTTTCTTTGCCTCTTGTCCACCATTCTATACACAAATATTCATAATTAGACCAATTTAAGTAATTTTCTTGGATTTGCACAATATATAAGATCAAAATAGCGATTTTGTTAATCGCATGACTAGTATAAAAACCTGTTGGCAAATCTCCAGAACTCGACGTTGAACTTGTTGACAACCCTGTGAGGTCTTGTATGACTTAACCAGAATATTGATTGCTTCTGTCGCTGTGGCTTTTCCACCAACTCCTCTTTCGATATCCTAATGTCATCAAATAGAGAATAAGTACTTATTGATAGTCCTTAGAATTACTTCTCCGCAAAATAAATAGATTTTAAATGTAGAAGATGGATATATACTTACAGCGTCAAAGTCCTTGTTGATTGTCCTTAGGTAGTGATCAGAAGGATTTCTCATAGTTGGACAAGGGAAGCCATTCAATGCAAAGAACTGAAAAACAAAATTGGTATTAAATATTTTAGACTTTTCATAATATTGAGTGACATCATCGATGGATCATTTATCAATATAGTTTAACCTGTTATAGTAGGTTGCCAGTTTTATTTTCAAGTGATTAATTGCACTTTTATTTACCATGATACTATTTTAGTAAAAAAAAGACTTGCATTGTCGGTGCATAGAAGTTAAGCTCGTGTGAAATTAATAACTATATATTAGCTAGTATAATAGCAGGTTGCCTTGCCTGCTATTTTTTATGCAACCAGAAAGCATAAAAAGAAACTTTTAGACTATCAATGTATAGAAGTTAAGCTCGTGTGAAATGAATAATATAATGTTATACCTCATTTGCAGCATAAATGGAACCAAAGTAGACAGTCCTACCAGATGACAGAAGGCAAAGATTGTGAAAAAGCTCAAAAACTTCACTACTTGGTTGATGAATAGAAGCAACCACAGTTCTTCCATCTTGTTTAGCCAATTGAACTATTCGGTTCATAACATGGTAAGAAGCTGCACTATCAAGTCCACTAGTTGGCTCATCAAGGAATAAAAGCTTTGGACGTGTTAGTATTTCAATACAAATACTAACTCTTCTCTTTTGTCCACCACTTAATCCTTTTACACTCCACCCTCCAATTCTTGTATTCATTGCATCTTGTAATCCCATTTCTCTGATTGTTGCTTCAGCTCTTTCTTTCTTCTCGGATCTTGACATTGAATCTGGTAATTGGAGTTGTGCTGAATAGTATATAGCTTCTTTCACTGTTAGTGTTGTCATCAATGTATCATCTTGTGTCACATACGCCTTTGAAAAATAGAATAAAATAAAATAAAATGAGTCACTAAGTCAAAATATGTATTTCGTTAACTATCAGTATATAGAAGTTAAACCCCACACAAAAAAAGGTGAGATATTAGTTCTCCCGCCGAAGTGCCAAAAGCAAGCTAAGTTCAGGGGCGGATTTATAAGGGAGCTTATGGGGCACGTGAACTCATATTCTCTCCTCAAAACTAGATATTTTATGTACATATTTTCTAAAATTGGTATAATATTAATTGTTAGCACTCACGCTCCAAGAAGGTTGATGGTGCACTTGATTAAAGGTAATTGAGTTATTACCAAGAGGAATACAGATCAGTTCCCACTTCATACATTTTTTCTTCCTTTTTTCTTGTAGTGCACTGAAAATCCTAGATCCACCTCTAAGTTATATCTTAATTTCAAGATATTTCCACTTGTTATGGAGAGTTACACATAATTGAATTTTAGGTAAATCTCCGATACTGTAAAAGTTCTTTTATATTGTAAGTGTATAAAAATTAAACTCGTGAAGAAATAGCTTATGATATTTATTCTCCTTACCGAAGTGCCAAAAGCAAGAGCTTGCCTCCGACCATTGATGAGAATTTCTCCAGTTTGTCTGGTGTTCGAATCTAGTCTCCCTGAAATAATATTAAATAATTAATGAGTTTCAAATGAATTAAAATATTTCATTTTGTTTTCTTCTTGCTCTTTGCCGGCCAGAAACCACAGGGGAATTAGTGGAAGACTTTCCAGTTGGTGGTGTTTTAAGTCAAATTCTGTGGACCTTAGACATCATAATAATTAATAAGTGGAGTAGTTCCTAAGCAAGTTTTATACTATAGAGTCAATATTACTCCTAGTATATGTGACGTTGTCAATGCAATGATTAAATCGAAATACTCTAATTTCTCGTGAATCAATCAATCAATTCCAAGTAACATAGTGGGCGTTTGGACATAAAATTATGAAATTTCCGAAAAATAATTTTTTTTTCGAGTGAAAATGATATTTGAAAATTAGAGTTATGTTTGGACATGAATACAACTTGGAGTTATTTTTGAATTTTTGTGAGTGATTTTAAGTGAAAATTTTGAAAACAACTTTTTGGAGTTTTTCAGATTTCCAAAAAGTTTTGAAATTCAACTTCAAGTGAAATTTGGAATTTTCATGACCAAATATTGATTTCGAAAAAATGAGAAAAAAATTCGAGAAAAAATGAATCTTCTATGGCCAAACGGGCCATAAAATTAAAATTTATATCTATTAATTAGTCAAGTTTGTAAGAATTTAAGCAATTAATCACTCCTTTGAGCTAGAGAGCATTAGAGAAAAATCTTAAATGTTGGTTTCGGATAAGGAAGGTTGTTAAACTAGAAAAAAGTAGAACAGTCAGACCTCTCTATATAACATGTCTATATAACAATCATTTATATGCAGCCAAAAAATATCGAAACAAACGAAACTATTATAGATAAATTTGACCGTATGTAATACTATATGCTAGAGTAATTAGTACCTGCTAAAGTATCAAGAAGAGTGGATTTGCCACAACCAGAAGGACCCATAATGGCCAAAACTTGACCAGGTTGTACATAACCAGTTAACCCTTGTAATATTGCTCTCCTCCCTGTTTTCTTGTCCGGCACAGTCACCCACAAATCTTTCCATGTCAAGTATATTCCTTCATTATTAAAAGGGACAACTTCCTCATATTCAAAACCAGTAGTAGTATTACTTCCCTTTATCTCTTCCCTAAATATTATTGGTGGTGTTTCATAGTGTTCCATTTCTATGGACCTTTTTATCTCAGAATCAACCCTAAGAGATGGTGCTTCAATAGCAGCAATATGAGGTGGTGGGCTATTACTAAATGGGAAATTTTTGGTTGGGTTGTAGTTGTTGTTGTTAAAAGGAATATCATCTTGAGAATAAGTTACACTTTCATTATCTGTTTCAGATTCTTGGCGTCTATGTGGTGATCTATTTGGACTAGGTGTCCATCTTGGAACATTAACCTGTAACTCCATTTCTAATATATTTTTTTTCTCTCTAAATAAGTATAGGAAGAAGAAGATAAAGAGAAAGGTTTAGAAATAAGTAAAGCTAATGCATGGGAATGAAGAGAGTGAATAAAGAGAGTCCATCTATATAGCACTAATGAGGAAGGTGTTGGGAAGTTAGGGTAATAATCTAGTTGTATAAATAAAATAGTTAAATTAAAATTATTAAACTAGATTGATAAGGCACGAAAGCTAAGAAGAAACAAATGTGTACATAATCCATAAAATGAGACAATTTTGGCATTGCTTGGTCTTAGTTTGGACTAAAATGGCCCAATAATACTCTTAATATGGTGTGATATTGCCCTTTTTAGGCCAAACCTGTATGGTTTTTTCGAAAATGTCTCACACCATTATATAGACTTCCAATCTTTTCGATTAGTAATGTGAGACTTTAATTTATTCGTACACCCTACATAAATGAAATTGACTTCCAAGGGATGAAAGCTGAGAAACAAATGTGTATATTCCATGAAACTAGACAATTTTGTCCTAGGTCATCTTCTTTTACTATTTTCTGTTGTGATAAGTATGATTTGACTTAATCTTCTGAATTGTGTGAAAAGGAATAATTGCGTAGCATCTTCACTATTTGATATTGTATTTCTTAATTAATTTCTGTCTTTTTATTTTGTCTTTCCTTTGTAGCTGCCTGTAATTGATAGCACCACCGAGAAATGCAGTGGGATAGTTAAAATTCTCACTTTTAATCCGAAATTTCGGGCTTGAGTGCAAAAAGGGAGATCTTTAAGTAGAAGAAGAATTATATATATATATATATACAAAAATATACTATTTTATACAGTTTTTCGGCTACCGAATGTAAATACTTTATGGTGCGGCTAAAAGTGATACTAGTACCCCAAGAATTAACCTAAATAGCAGCTCACTCAATTACTTAAACTAAAAATAGCCTGCGAATATATATATATATATATATATATATATATATATATATATATATATATATATATATATATATATATATATATATAAT
>NC_031993.1:7182748-7334843 GCF_001879085.1 Nicotiana attenuata | reverse complement strand
TATAATTTATGTATATCGGTTAGGAAATATAAATAGTAAAATCGACAGCTATTTGTGTAAAGATGTAGGAAGCACTTTTAACCCTCTTAGGTGGTCTACCTGTGAGATTTTAAATTAGTCGAGTTAATGACTTCAAATATTAAATGATTAAACCGAATAAAAAAGGTTAAATGCCTAAATGAATTGCTTAGCTACTCTCTGACGTTCAAAAACCATTTGCTTTCCAAATCTAACATTCTATATGTTTGACAAAAAGTGTTGAACCTTTTAGTTAGATCAATTAACGATAAAATGAAGGGTGAATCTTAATTAAGAATAATAAATTCTAGACCAAATGTTGTGCAAAGCCGGTTGAGATAAACAATGTTAATCGATGTGTTTGTACTGATTAAATGCTCGTAAATGCAACAACATAAATGTACAATAAATGTAGATAATGACAATGAATATAACGAGAAGGAATCTACCACCCAATTATTGCTAGACTCGAATGATTCTTTTCTCTGATAGCAACGTGGGGAAAAGAGAAATAAAGAGGGTTCAGGGATCTTTGGATCTTGTGAATAAAGAAGTAAAATCGTATGCTTGAATAGGATAATCAATGAACAAGACAAATGTTGTATTTTCTCTCAGGTCAACCTTTTTACAATGTGTTTTTCTCATAAAGTGAAGATCCCCCTTTTTGTTCTCTATCCCTCCTATTTATAGGGGATATTTATCAAAAACTTTAAAAAGTACAAATTAAGGATTATCCAAAGGAATATTCCTTGTATCCGCATCTGAATCTACGCTACTGTTATTTCTTCATCTCAGCTGCCCATCTTTCTCTTCAGCCCTTGAGAGAAACCTTTACTTATTACACCGCGGCCGACCCCGTCCTTGATCTCACTCATCCTTTACTTCCTAGTCGCCAAATTTAGACCAATACAGTTAGTCCCTCCGCTAGTTGAGGTCGTGGTCCTGCACGTCCTTGATAAGCGGACCTGATTCGCCTCCGTTTCGAAAAAATTTGGTTATGTTGAATAAGTCGGGTGGGTCGAGGTGGAGAGAACAGCGCAACCATTGAAGTCGTGATTGGTGTGGCTACTAGGGGGTGACGTCATGGCCACGCGCGTCATCATTACGCATCTTCCCAAGACAGCGTCTGTGTGCCTGCCGCTTTGGTTTTAGTGCCATTGACAATCCTTTGCTTCGATTCTCGCGCCACCCAGCCCTATAAATAGATGGGGGTTTCGTTTTTCAGAAGTTTTCACCAACCTTCACCTTGCATGAGCACTATTCTTCTTGGATCTTCTTTGCCAGTTTCTGCTCTTGGTTTCGTTTTTTTTGATCCCATTTTTCTCCTCCTTACCTAATTATTATCTTCTTCTTCGAATTTGATAGAACACATTCCATTGTCGAAAACATGTCACAAACTCTACGCATTCACGATGAAGTTTCCGATGCTACTCCGTTATCGGTTGCTCCTCCTCCCGGTGGTGAGGAATTTAAGGCTGAAGAAGACGAGAGCTTTTCGACCGCGGAGGAGATAGTTCCTAGAAATCCTTTGTATAGAAACGATTTACCCAAGGAACCTACTCCTGCTCCCGTTCAGGTGGTCTTCGAAACTGGTCCGTCTCATATAGCAGAGCTTAGATCCAAATATTGCATCCCCCCCATGTCGAGATAGTTCCGGCTGGAGGCGATATCGTGGAGGTCCATCGACCTGGGTATTGTGCCTTCTATGTCTACCCGTTCTTGATCAATTACACTCTTGCCCTTCTTCCGCTAGCGGAGGAATTTTGCCGGTTTTACAACATCTGCCCGGCAAAACTATCTCCTTATTTATATAAAGCTTTTCTGATGCTAACGAAGTACGCGGAATTCGCTGGTTGTGAGGTTGATGTTCGTCACTTGCTGCATTTATTTTCACCAAGTTTTTATAGAGGCACTATGATACACCTACGACATCGTGGAACCAGAGGGCTGATAGTCGAAATGGACGACAGGACGAATCGGAAGTTCTGGCATAAGTACTTTTTTATCAAGACCGAGCACTTGGTGGCGGACCCGACTGGGTTTCCCGAGCAGTGGAACCATAATCGTAAGTGTTTGTCATACGCTCGTTATCTTTTTTCGTCCCTTTATTTTCGGCTCATTTTCGGTCTCTTGTTTTTCAGCTGAAAGACGTGCACCCTCCCCTGTCCTCGACATTGAAGATTGGGTGGCTCGCGTGCTGCCTTACATGGCAGTAATTCGTGATTGGGCGGTCTTTTACAAGTGTTTCGGACCGAAGGTCCCATATGGTAAGTGTTACTTTGCTTAAGCTCTCTGTTGTTTACCATTGCTCTTTGATACGATCTCCTTTTGATGTCTAGGTCGGCGGGTTTCCAAAAAGAAAGCTCCAGTGCCGGCATTTTGCCAGGCTATTGCATCGGCAGGGATGCAATTTGCTTTGGCCGAGTCCGTTCGCGGGGGTCGTACCCAAGCTCTGTCGACGAGGGATTCCGCCCCTCAAAATGTTGTTATGCGGGATGAGATCTCTTCCCGGCCTATCTACCATCTTGTGGATGATTCACCCCACGGAGAGGATTCGCCATCAAGAAAGAGGCATAGGATGGAGCTTGGTAAGGCCGTCGTCACTGGTATTGAACCGAAGAAACTCATTGCTCCGGAAGAGGCGCCTGCATTTGCACCAAACATAAGGGCCATTTTTATGGCGGATGCCATTAGGGAAATGAGGTCCTCTAGGGCCGAGGAGGTGCATGAAGGTGGGGGAANGAGGAAGTGGAGGGGGTACCCTGCGGGGGATGATGGTTCTGGTTCGAACATCGACCCCGAAGAGATACAGGCCTATTTGGAGAGGAACACTCGCGTGGAGGTAAGGACGGAGGGTCCCAACCGGCACGTAATCATCCCCGTGGGTTACGACCTTTTGGCTAACTCTGAACGGGCGGTGCCGTCCTTTGCCCTCTTGTGTGCGGCTTCTGAGAACACGGCGTTGCAGACAATGAGCGATGCTGAGTTATCATTGAGTATATCTGGCATGGCTCTGCGAGTAAGTGCTTTTTAATGTTAGGATTTGTTTCGTATATGTGATCTGTTTATTCTGACTCTTTTCTTCTGCATGTCAGACTCTTATCATGGGGATTGATCGTGAACGGAGGGAAGAGCGGAGGAAGACCCTCTTCAAAAAGGTGACTTCCAAGTACAAGGAGTATTGTACTAAGCACCGAACGATGGCCGATTCTTTTACCCCGGATAGTGAATTTCAGTTGTCCGCGACGGGCTCAAATAGAAAGACGAGGAGTTGGCAAAGAAAGATGAAGAGCTAAAGGAGAGGGACGATGAGCTGATGAGAGCCATCGGTCAATGCAGTAAGCTCGAGGCAGCTTTAAAGGCCAAGGATGACGAGCTCAAGGTGAGTAAAGGGGTGATGGCTGAGAATGCCGATCTTCAAGCGCGGGCGGAATTTTTAACTGCTGAACTTGGGCAGAGGCAGGTGAATGCTGTTGGTCTTCGGGATGAGTTGAGCGCCAAGGTCGAGGAGTTGGCTCATACCGAGAAACACAGAATAGCCGCTGCGGCTGAAGCGGCAGCCTTGGAAGATGCTCTCCGCGTTTGCAGTTCCGAGCGGGGGAGCGAGGCGGAGACATCAGCGCTTATGGTGGCGAGGTTAGAGGAGCGAATCCAAAATTCGGAGGTAGAGTTATCCGGATTGAATGAGGAGGTCGTTACCTTGAAAGCTGAGGAGATGCGACGACAGTCACAACCGTCTACGTCTCATACTTCTGCCGATCCCGGCGTGCCGCGGGAGTTGAATGAGATGTGGGTTCACGGCGAGGCTCAGCTTGACATATATAGGTCTTTGAAAATCGACGGGAAGATTTCCGAAGCGGAACTTGAGAGCGTCCGTGCTAAGGCACGTGCGGCCCGTAAAGCTTGCGGTTATGCTCCTGATACGCCTGGTGGGGACGACGTTGACGATGATGCGGATAGGCTTGCCTCCGATTCTTGGTATAATGATGAGTATGCCGATGGGGATGACGCGGCGTAAAGCCGCCATACTTAGTTTTTGTTTTGTTTTGCTATTTTTGTGAGAGCGTCCTTGGGCCCTTTGTAAAAAGTATTATAACTTGACAGTTGTAATGGAACAATCCCTCCCCCTTTTTTGCTACGTGTTTCTTGATTTCCGCTCTCTTTCTTTCTTTCTTTTATGTAGGAAAGTCCCTGATTTTTTGATAAGATTGGTGTTCGACTCGGTTGGACATTGGAGACTTCGGGCGGAGTCGCATGCAAAGTAATTCGAGCGGGGTCGAATGTAAAATAATTCGATCAAGGTCGAATGTGAAACGATTCGTGCGAGGTCGAACGTAAAATGATTCGAACAAGGCCGAATGTGAAACAATTTGAGCGAGGTCGAATGTAGAACAATTTGAGCGAGGTCGAATGTGTTAACTCGAGTAAGGTCGAAAGTAAAATAATTTGATTAAGGTCGAATGTGAAACGATTCGAGCGAGGTCGAACGTAAAATTATTCGAACAAGGTCGAATGTTTAAACGATTCGAGCGAGGTCGAATGTAGAACAATTTGAGCAAGGTCAAATGTGTTGATTCGAGCAAGGTCGAATGTAAAATAATTCGATCAAGGTCGAACGTAAAAGGATTCGAGCGAGGTCGAACGTAAAATGATTCGAGCAAGGTCGAATGTTAAATGATTCGAGCGAGGTCGAATATAAAACGATTCGAGCAAGGTCGAATGTAGAACAATTTGAGCGAGGTCAAATGTGTTAATTCGAGCAAGGTCGAATGTAAAATAATTCGATCAAGGTCGAATGTGAAATGATTCGAGCGAGGTTGAACGTAAAATGATTCGAGCAAGGTCGAATGTTAAATGATCCGAGTGAGGTCGAATATAAAACGATTCGAGTGAGGTCGAATAAAACGATTCAAGCAAGGTCGAATGTAGAACAATTTGAGGGAGGTCAAATGTGTAAATTCGAGCAAGGTCGAATGTAAAATAATTCGATCAAGGTCGAATGTGAAACTATTCGAGCGAGGTCGAACGTAAAATAATTCGAGCAAGGTCGAATGTTAAATGACTCGAGCGAGGTCGAATATAAAACGATTCGAGCAAGGTCGAATGTAGAACAATTTGAGCGAGGTCAAATGGTGTTAATTCGAGCAAGGTCGAATGTGAGATGCGAAAAGACTTGATGGAGAGTAAAAATGCTGCTTTATTTTATTCATTGGAGAATATCTTGGTGGAGAGTAAAAAATGCTGCTTTATTTCATTCATTGGAGAATATTACATATGTCCGTTTCATACATATATTAGAGAAGTTTCCATGTATCCAGTCCCTTCATCGTTCGGCCTGGAGAAGCAGTCGGCAGGCGGGGCGATGAATTACTACTTGAACTTCGAGACGTCCCCTTTGTTGCCTCATTAAAAACCTCTCCGAGAAAACCCAATTGGGACAAAACTCGGATGAGGGAAAAAGAGTACAATGTGGAGGGCGTCTGTTTTCAAAAGTTGAAGTATTTGATATGGGCGACATTCCAATTGTTTTGTAGTAGTTTTCCCTCCATAGTTTCTAGTTGAGAAGATCCGTTGTTGGTTGCTGCTGTGATCTTATACGGCCCGTCCCAATTGGTTCCTAGTTTTCCTTCTCTCGAATCTTTGCTCGCTTGTGTTTTAGCCTTGAGTACATAGTCTCCGACTTTGAGCGGTCGTACTTTGGCTTTTTTCTGCTAGTACCGTTCTGCTTGTTGCTTTTGGCCTACCATTCTTATGTAAGCCATGTCTCTTCCCTCCTCTGCTTCGTCGAGGTCCTATTTTCTGTTTTCGTCATTGCCCGACCCACTTTCGTTGGAGTACCTCAAACTGTGTTCACCGACCTCAACCAGTATCATGGCGTCAGTCCCGTAGACTAGTGAGTATGGCGTTTCTCCTGTATTTGTTTTCGGCGTGATGCGGTATGCCCATAGTACCTCTGGGAGTAATTCCGGCCATAGTCCTTTGGCATCTTCAAGTTTTTTCTTCAAGATATTCAGTATTATTTTGTTAGAGGATTCGGCCTGACTATTACTGGCAGGGTGATATGGCGTGGAGAGTATTCGCTTGATGTGCCATTTTTCGAAGAACTCGACGGTTTTTTTCCCGGTGAACTAGGGTCCATTGTCACAACTGATTTCTTTGGGGATGCCGAAGAGGCATATGATGTTTCTCCATATGAATGTGATAACTTCCTGTTCGCGTATTTGGGTGAACGCACCTGCTTCTACCCATTTGGAGAAATAGTAAGTTAACACTAAAAGAAAGCGTACATTACCTCGCCGTGCTGGGAGGGGTCCGATGATGTCCATCCCCCATTTGATGAACGGCCATGGCGATGTAACAGAATGGAGGTGCTCGCCCGCTTGGTGTATCATAGAGGCATACTTTTGGCACTGTTCGCATTTCTTGACATAGTCGGCAACTTCCTTCTTCATTGTGGGCCAATAATATCTTGCTTGAATGAGGCATCTGACGAGGGCCCGATTGCCGGTATGGGCACCGCTGTGGTCTTCGTGTACTTCCTCGAGTACGCACCTCGTTTGATTCGGCCCTAGGCATTTGGCTAAAGGGCCTCCAAACATTCTTTTGCATAACTCGTGATTTATGAGGCTCCACCTGGCCGCCTGCATTCGAAGCTTTTTGGCTTCTTTTTTGTCTGCTGGGAGTGCTCCTCCATGCAAATATGTTATAATACGGTTGCGCCAGTCCCAAGTCAAATTTACAAAGTGTACCTCGAGCTGGTCTATCGACAAATGGAGGAGGGTGACCATATTTTCCTTCGTGATGTTTTTGGTAGCCGTGCTAATTTGGCGAGGCCGTCTGCTTCGATATTTTGTGCTCGAGGTATCTGGTCGACTTTTTCTCGACATTCGTCGAATTCCGACATTCGTCGAATTCTGGTAGCAATTTATGAATTTCTGCCTGGTACCCTTGTAGCCTCTGCTCTTTGATTTGGAAAGTCCCCGCGACTTGGTTAACGGCGAGCTGTGAGTCGCATCTAAGGACGACTTGCCGTGATCCGTACTTAAGAGCTAGATTTAATCCTGCAATTACGGCCTCATACTCGGCCTCATTGTTAGTCATTTCGGGATACCGTATGGACTGGCGGATGACTTCGCCCATTGGGACCTCGAGTACGAGTCCCAGTCCAGATCCTGACGCGTTGGATGCACCGTCAGTATATAGGATCCATAGGTCGGGTAGACAAGGTGAGGTGCGAGAAGTTTCTTGTTCAACCTCAGTCAATATTTTGGCACTAAAATCGGCGACGAAGTCGGCGAGTACCTGTGATTTTATTGCTGTTCGCGGCTGATATGTTATATCATGCTCGCTTAGCTCTATGGCCCATTTGGCCAATCTCCCCGATAGCTCGTGTTTATGCAAGATACCTCGTAGGGGAAAGGTCGTTACCACCGTTATAGGGTGGTATTGAAAATATGGCCTAAGCTTTCGTGAAGCTATAACTAACGCCAAGGCCAATTTTTCGAGGTGAGGGTACCTGGTTTTGGCGTCGACAAGATTTTTGCTAATATAATAGATCGGAGATTGCGTATCTTTGTCTTCACGGACCAACACTGCGCTTACTGCGACCTCCGATACGGCCAAATATATAAGGAGGCGTTCACCGGGTTTTGCCTTGGCGAGTAGCGGGGGAGATGACAAATATGCCTTCAATTCTTTTAAGGCCTTGACGCACTCTTCATTCCATTGTAGCCTGTTGTCCTTTTTAAGCACGTTAAAGAACTTGTGACATCTATCGGAGGATCGTGAGATGAACCTCGACAGGGCAGCTATACGGCCCGTCAATTTTTGCACCCGTTTTTTGCTAGTTAGCATTTCAGGTATTCCCTCAATGGCCTTGATTTGGTCGGGGTTGACTTCAATGCCCCTTTGTGACACCAAGAAACCGAGGAACTTGCCTGAAGTTACGCCGAAGGCGCATTTTTCGGGGTTCGGCTTTATCTCGTACTGCCTCAGTATTCCGAAGGCCTCTTTCAGGTGATCGATGTGATCTTCCTTTCTTTTTGACTTGACCAACATATCATTTATGTAGACTTCCATAGTTTTGCCGACTTGGTCCTTGAACATTTTGGTTACCAATCTTTGATAAGTTGCCCCTGCGTTCTTTAAGCCAAATGGCATGACCAAATAACAGTACGTTCCCTGATGGGTGATGATGGTAGTTTTCTCCTGGTCCTCTTCTTCCATGAGGATTTGGTTGTAACCTGAATAGGCGTCCAGGAAGCTTAACAACTCGTGCCCTACTGTTACGTCAATCAGCTGATCGATATGAGGCAAGGGAAAGGAGTCTTTCGGGCAGGCCTTGTTCAGGTCCGTGAAATCTACACACACTCGCCACTTCCTGTTTTTCTTTTTTACCATGACTACATTGGCGACCCATTGAGGATACTTTGATTCTCGGATGGAAACGTTAGCGAGTAATTTATCCACTTCCTCGCTGACAGCCTCATTGATTGCGGCGTCAAAATTTTCTTCTCACTTGTCGTACTTGGGGGTAGAAGGGATCGACGTTTAACTTGTGTGTAGCAATGTCTTTTGGAATTCCTGGCATATCTACGTGGGAAAAAGCAAACAGATCGGCATTATTAATAAGAAATTTATGAAATATACCTGACTCGGAGAGCTTATGGCCTATATAAGCCTTTTTGCTACTGTTGTTGTTGTCTAATTGGACGGGATCAAGGTCTTCTATTGTCGACTCTGCTGCTTCTACAATGTCGGGGTCCTGGATAACGTCTTTCCGATCGCTGGGCTCGGACCCCTACCTTGATAATTGCTATACTTCTGAGTTTGTTTCTTTAAGCTATTGAGTGAATGTGCAATCTTGGGCGATGTGGTAGCATTCGTGGGCTGTGCGTTGTTCGCCTCAGATGCTGAATATTCCCCATGGTGTTGGGAATTTGATTACTTGATACAGGCTAGACGGGATGGCTCTCATGGCATGTATCCACGGTCGTCCTATGATTGCGTTGTAAGATGTGTCTTGGTTCATGACGTGGAACATTGTTTCCAAGGTGACGCCCCCAGCCAGAACGGGCAGCGTTATTTCATCTGAGGTTCGTTCGACTGCATTGTTAAAACCCGTCAGTGTTATGCAGCGTGGTATTATCTTGTTCTCGAGTCGCATTTGCGCAAGAACTCGAGGGTGGATAATACACGCACCGCTTCCATCGTCTACCATTATTCATTTAACATCAGTGTCTGAAATACGTAAAGTAATGACAAGAGCATCAGAGTAAGGAAAGATCAAACCGTTGGTATCTGACTTATTGAAGATGATACTTTCTCCGAGGTCATCATACCGCTCGTGGGTGATTGACCGCTTTAGCTTGTGCGTGATGGTAAACTTTATGTGGTTGATTGCTATTTCGTCGCCTCCGCCGATGATCATTTGAATGGTGCGGGTAGGAGGGCGTGGCTTTGGAGGGCCTTGGTGTTGTTCTCGTCCACGGCCAAAATTGGCTCGCCCTCGATCACTCATCAGCTCCTGTAGGTGTCCTTGGTTTAGCATGTTCACTACTTCTTGCTGTAGGGCTATGCAATCTTCGGTTTTGTGACCCCGCTCCTGGTGAAATTCACAAAGGACGTTCGACTTTTGGGTACTTGGGTCAGACTTCATCTTTTGCGGCCACTTCACCTTTGTGCCAAGCTTCTCTACTGCGTACACTACTTCTGAAGGAGAAACACAAAAATTGTGAGCTGATAAGAGTGGAGGCATACCTCTTTCGTTTCGCCGAGTCCCTGTGTGAAGTCTGGACGGCCCTTCCGTATGTCGAGGGGTGGTGGAATGGCTGTTCTGACATAGGGTTGAGGCCTGTCTCGATTGAGGCGTGGGCCTGATATATCTCTTCGAATGTCGTTACGACGGTCTTTCTTCGGTTCTGTTTGGATTGACGTTAAACGCTGGGTTGGACCATTAAGATCGTCATCATCTGCTCTCACCTCGACACAGTAAGCGTTGTGGATTTCTTCCCAAGTAGTAGGAGGGTATTTCATGAGCCTGCTTAACAACTTCCTGGTTGCCCTAGACCATTCCTGTTCAACCCGTTTTGGAAGGCCTGTTACCGCCATCCCCTCCGATACATTAGGTAAGCTCATTCTCACCCTGTTAAACCGAGTGAGGAAGTCCCTGAGTCCTTCGCCAGGCGATTGCCTGAAGGCGAATATGTCGTTTACCCTGGCCTCCGCTTTCTTAGCTCCGGCGTGGGCGGTGACGAACTTGTCTGCCGTTTCCTCGAACGTTGCTATAAACCGGGCTGTTAGTTGTGAGTAACAAGTTAGGGCTCCTCCGGTTAAGGTTTCACCAAACTTTTTTAGCAGCATTGACGGTACTTGCTCCTTTGATAGGTCGTTGCCTTTTACCGCTGTGACGTAATGAATGATGTGATCTTCTGGGTCTGTGGTGCCATCATATATCTTCAAATATGGTGGCATTTTGAAAGTTTTAGGTATGGCATGTGGGGTTGCCTCCTCGCTATATGGTTGTTCGACGAATCGCCCGACATCCCGCTTTGGTAGCAGTTTCAGGGCGCCTGGTATCTTATCGACCATTTCTTGATGTTCTCTCATCTGGTCGCGAAGTGCCTTATTTTCGTTTTTCATTTCTTCCATTTTCTTTAAAATGGCTATCAGTGCATCATTGCCTGCATCAAAATGGTGTGAGTATTACCTGTTGGGGGAGCTGGTTGCTCGCCGGTGGTCGTTATGACATCTGCCGGCACGGCATTTTGGTTCGCCCTTTGAACGGGTTTGTCGAGTATGTCATTGAGGGTGCTTGTCAGCCACTCCTCCAATAACTTTTTCACTGCTGGCGGTGCCTCCCCAGCCGTGGATGTGGAAGCTCCCCTTTCGTGTGAGGCGGTTACGCTTGCGTGAGGGGGTGGTGAATCACTCCGCCTGGGCGTGGCAGTTGGTGTCACATTCTCATCGCCTCCTCTGTTATCCTCGTTGATGGTGTCTAAGATGTTGGTAGTGACACCCGTTATTGCATTCTGCCTTTCATCTCCTTTTCCTGTCATTGTTAGTTTGTGCAAACGAAGAAAAGATAGCTGTCCCTCTTTTTTTTTGATCTAGAAGAAACTAAAATTTTAACTAAAAAGTCCCCACAGACGGCGCCAAATTGTTTGACCAAAAAGTGTTGAACCTTTTAGTTAAATCAATTAATGATAAGATGAAGGGTGAATCTTAGTTAAGAATAATAAAATCTAGACCAAATGTTGTGCAAAGCCGGTTGAGATAAACAATGTTAATCGATGTGTTTGTACTGATTAAATGCTCGTAAATGCAACAATGTAAATATGCAATAAATGTAGATGATAACAATGAATGTAACGAGAAGGAATCTACCACCCAATTATTGCTATACTGGAATAATTCTTTTCTTTGATAGCAACGTGGGAAAAAGAGAAATAAAGAGGGTTCAGGGATCTTTGGATCTTGTGAATAAAGAAGTAAAATCGTATGCCTGAATAGGATAATCAATGAACAAGACAAATGTTGTATTTTCTCTCAGGTCAATCTTTTTACAATGTGTTTTTCTCATAAAGTGAAGATCCTATTTTTTTTCTTTATCTCTTCCTATTTATAAAGGATATTTATGAAAAACCCTAAAAAGTACAAATTAAGAAATATCCAAAGGAATATTCCTTGTATCCGCATCTGAACCTATGCTACTGTTATTTCTTCATCTCAGCTGCCCGTCTTTCTCTTCAGCCCTCTTGAGAGCAGCCTTTAGCTATTACACCGCGATCGACCCCGTCCTTGATCTCACTTATCCCTTACTGCCTAGTCGCCAAATTTAGACCAATACACTATAATTAGTTTACTACTCAAGATTCCTCTTTGAGAAGTATCATGTCATTATTCAGAAAGCAACTGTTGAACCCGCAAATCTAGCCGTGGGGATGACTACCATTAACTGATTAAAAGATGAAAAACGAAAAGAGTCAAAAAATAAAAAATACATACAAACTGCAATTTCAGCTAAAGTTGAAATCAACATATTGTTAAAACATGTTTGACCGTAACTTGAAAAATATCATTCATCTTGCCTATATATATTTTTTTTAAATGTCTATTATATTGATCACGAAAGAGCCGAAAGGGAGAAGGAAAAGGTGAGAATTGATCAACATGTTTGGTATTAAATTATACTTAATTCCTTGATATGAATAGTTTGATCTTTTTGGAAAAAACTTAAAAAGAAGATTGTTTGATATATACATGGGTAAAGGATGATCAAAGCTTCACAAAAAAAGTTGAAAAATATATATTTTTAGCCGATCCTGAAAATAATATCCAATTTATATATTTTCGACTAACGAATGTAATTAAGTTCGGCCTATTAGCCAATTATTTTGCCCCATAAAGTTTACCTTCTTGGATTTGACATGTTGGTCTTAATTGGGTTAAGGAAGAATGGACGATGGAATTGTTCAAATAATGAGTACAAAACGACTAAGTGGGCGTTCGGACATAAGAATTGTGAAATTTCGAAAGAAAGTGGAAAAAAAAAATTAAGTGAAAATGGTATTTGAAAATTAGAATTGTATTTGGGCATGAATATAACTTTTTTATTTTTTTTTATTTTTGTGAGTGAATTGAAGTGAAATTTTTGAAAAATAACTTTTTGGAGTTTTTCAAAATTTAAAAAATTCCAAAATTCAACTTCAAGTGAAATTTAAAATTTTCATGACCAAACGTTGATTCCCCAAAAAGTAAAAGAAAAAATTCTCTTGGCCAAACAAGCCCTAAATATTCAAGAGTAGTTTCTTCTCGTTAAGGCTATTAAATATTTTTTTTAAACGGTCCCACTTGGGGTAACAAGTTGTAGATAGGTACTCCGTGCGTTTCATATTAAATGAGGTATTTTCTTTTTTAGTCTGTTTCAAAACAAATGACATATTTTTAAATTTGGAAATAATTCAACTTTAAACTCTTTCATTTTACCCATTTACCCTTAATGAGAAGCTTTTATAGCCACACAAATGTCATGGCCTCACAAACTTTTTACCCCTTAAGTTTTTAAGACCACAAATTTTAAAAGTCTTGTTCTTTTTTCTTAAACTCCGTACCGAGTCAAACTACCTCCATTTAACGTGAAACGGAGGGAGTAAATGATTTAAGTTTATCTTCTATTCAGCTCTGTCCCAACTCTCAACCACTTACCCTATTTAGTCTGGCAGTATATAAACTCTCAACCACTTCCATTGTTTTAGTAGTAATAAATTGATGGAGCAGTAATTTTCACTGACAATTCAAGTTGAACAGGAATTTTGTGATTTTTGCACTGTCTACTAAGTTTATTGTTTATTTTTTTTAGCCGGTATATATAAATTATTTATTAATTATATACACATTATACATATATTATACCCAGGGTAATTATCTATAGTTTAAGCGATTAGTTGGACGGTTATTTAGGTTAATTCTTACAGAATTATTATAATTTTATTTTTTCACTTGAAATCACTCAAAGCTTTACTTTAACTCTTTTTCTACCACTAACTTAGTTCTTTCTCTCTTGTTATTGTTTCAACCACCACTGTAACTCTCTAAGATTAGGGACGTACCATAATTAATAAGAAATCTTTACTTCTTTCTCTCTAAATTTTGACTACTGTTACAAAAAAAGACTACTGTTTTCTCCATTTATTTCGTTTATCTTTATGGTAGACTTATATTCACACCGTCAATATGCTCTATTCATCTAGTTGGTGGATTTTGGTATTCACATTATTCACTTTACAATTAATTTTTAACTTCAGATAACTATACAACAAAATACTCAGTTAAAGTATTAAAGTAATATTCGATGTTACATAGACTAATTAATCAAGTATATATTGACAAATATTTAAGGTTAAAGAGATTAATAAGTTAATGATGATTTACATCTAACCTTGATTGAATTCAAATCTCATGTAGGACTTCCTCTTTCCCTATTTATGAGTCGAATCATGCTATTTTTATCGTTCATTCTCATTCAGAATAAGTCGTGGTCTTTCAAATTTTACTGAGAATATGGACAAATGTCCCACTTCATCCATATGTGTAAAAGAGACTAGCCACACTTAAAAGCTGAATACTCTACCATTGAGTTAGCAGCTCGAAGAAAATATCAAAAAATTGTGTAGATCCAATCCGAAGAAAAAGAAATAAAAAGATTAGACAAGACAACCAAAAATCACCGAAGGAAGAAATCTAAAAAAATACATCCACATTTTCAGATTAATTTAAAACATAAAATAAAACAAAATAGGTCCACTTTATTTATCACAATATATTATAATTATCCGATACACTATTGTCAATATAAATATTGAATATTCAAGAAAAATAGAATCAAAAAGATAAAAGAAATTTCAATCGAAAATAATATAAAATACTAAAAGCATGACTCTTGCTTTTCAATTGATTGTTTTTGCATTAATTGTTGCTTCATTAATCTTATTGATTAGGGTACCCATTATATTTGCTTCTCCTAATGGGTGGCTGGTCAAGTAATAAAAATATGAATAACTTTAAAAAGGTTTTCCACCATACTTATGCTACAATGCAATTATGTGGATGTTTACTAGACCTTGTTTAAGAGTCTTTAATTTTAAAATACAAAATAAAAAATTTACACTTGTATAGCAAGATAATGTGGATGTTAACTAGGGTAATTAATCAAATCGAAGGGTCAACCTTAATGCCATAAACGCGTTTTCTTGACCCCCTTCCCTTTTTTTTTATTTGTTTTTTCACTCGGTGTTCGGTATCCGTATTGGAACCTGACTATATCCGGATTCGTGCGGCGTAGGGCTTCATTCATAGGAAGCGCTCCTTACCAAGGATTTTCTATATATTTAGGCTCGAACCCGAGATCTCTGATTAAGAAAAGAGTAACCCCATCCGCTGCACCACATCCTTTGGTAATTATCCCTCCCTTTCGATAGTTCTAGAGATAATTTTTTAGGAAAACAACAAACAGAATTTCTTAGGAAATGATTACTTGTAAGACGCATTTTATGTGTTTTTTCTATAGTCAATCGTTTCGCCTACGTGACCCATAATGTTTTATTTTTGATGTCAAAGTCATCTCCGACCCCTTCAGCAGTATCGTAAAATATATTCTTTTCCCTGTTTGAGTCCTGGGTATGGAGTCGCTTTATTTTGTTAGGGAGCGCTTTATCTTTTAACGTGAGACTTTTCAGCAAAAATTCAAATTTAATCGGGTCCTAATACGATTAGAGGATACTGGATGGGAAAAAACAGATTCTTGACTTCTCGCACCTTTCAATTTTCTATCGAACCGTGCCAATTTAGACAATATTCATCTAAAACGTTTATACTTTTGGGTTGTCTAGTTTCATAATTGAGTTCTGCAGAGATTAATAATACAAAAATTATAATGCAAAAATTATTATAGAGGATATTAATTATTTTCACATATATAAAAAATGAAACACTTTGGAATATTTTTAATTTTATTCTTATTTAAAATCTCATTAATCAACAATAATTTCGGCAATATTACTCAAAACTTTAAAACTATATATATATATATATATATATACACACTTCATTTTGCCTTTTTACTTTCTATGGCATGGCACAAAGAGTTCCCGATGAGAAGTTTCAAGATTAGCTATTCTATGAGTTGAAATTTATCCCCTATTTATCTAAATGAATTGTATAACAATTTGAAATTATTTCAAACTTTGTCTTTTTTATAGCCTGTTTGGCCAAGCTTTTTTTTTGGGCCAAAAGTGTTTTTTTGGCCAAAAGCACTTTTGGCCAAAAATTGAGGTGTTTGGCCAAGCTTTTGGAAGGAAAAAAAGTGCTTTTGAGGTGAAGCAGAAGCAGTTTTGGAGAAGCAGAAAAAAGTAGCTTCTCTCCAAAAGCACTTTTCTGAGAAGCACTTTTGAGAAGAATATACTTAGAAGCAGTATTCCAAACCTTGGCCAAACACTAATTACTGCTCAAAAGTGTTTTTCAAATTAATTAGCCAAACACAAACTGCTTTTCACCAAAAGCACTTTTTTAAAAAGTACTTTTGACAAAAACACTTCTCAAAATAAGCTGATTTTAAAAGCTTGGCCAAACGGGCTATTAGTCATAGTTTCGCTATATCCGCCAGGCTTTTAATTAGAGCCTTTTTTTTTTTTTTTTTTGATAAATATCCAGATTAATGCATTTGTCCAACATCTTTATTCTTACCATAGTTTGTATTTTGTATCACATAAATTCCTTTTTTTAAAACCACTGAACAACCCTGAAGTTTTAAAAGTTAAAATAGCATAATAATTAAATTGGTTAAGGATTATAAACTAAGTTGTGGCGTTTGGGTTAGGTAGGTTATGTTTGAAAGTTTCTTTTTAAAAAGATAATGCAAAATTTGGATTAGTTTCTTACAAAACCTAAATATTATAGAAAAATCTTTTGCTCAAAGCAAACATATATTATTATATACATATGTTGAAGCAATCAATTAACTGAACTATCTCATGATTCTCCCTAGAGTAACATACTTGAATACATGACCAACAAAGGGTCGTGATCGAGTGGTAATTACTCTTTCATCCTTAACCAGAGGTCTCAGGTTCGAGCCTTGAGTATGGAGTCGCCTTTGTTAGGGAGCGCTTTACCCCCAATGAAGGAATTTCCGGCGAGAATTTGGATTTAATCGGGCCCCATTACGGACACCGGACACCGGATGAGAAACAAAAAAAAAACATACTTGAATAAATAAATGAAGAATTAACCTAAATAAATATTAAATCCTTGTTTACATTCTATTTGGGGAAATCCAAAGACCATTTTCACAAGACAAAGTCAAAGTCTCCATAGTGGGGAAAACCAAGTCAAGTCTTCATAGAAAGAATTACTAAAAAGGAAATCCAACCATTTGCTATTTGTAAGTAGTGAATTTTAGTCTAAGTTAAAGGGAATCCAACAATTTGCTATTTTATAAAGTCAAGAAAGACTGCAGCCAAGTCGAGTAAATATATAGGTTAACCCTGATTCCTAGATTCCTATTACGTACTATTCGATCAGAAGACTCATGTAAATTTTGCAACGACGTAGACATTTCGGCATTAATTTCTTTTTTGTTTTGTTTTTGATTTTCATGAATCATAAATCAGAAGTATTGACATTTAATGCCAATAAATATATATTTTTATATTAATTATCAAAATAATTACTTGTAACTGTTCAATGTCCATAGTAGATGAAATTATTAACATGATAAGATAAAAATAAATGCATGTGGAATTTAACATGATGACATTATTAGTACTTTTTTCTAATGTTGAAATGCTTACTTGGGAGAGAAAGAAAGATTCATTGAACACCGAGGATATGCCTAAGGAATAGGGGACCCTCCCCCACTTAGCACTAAGATACATTCATTTTGACGTCGACTTAGAAATTAATATTTATTGCAAGTAACACTATCAATAATATATATTTATTGCAAGTAACACTATCAATAATATATATTCACTAGTTAATGGAGTATTATTTTCCATAATGTATATTGTCTGGTAGATTTTTCTCATTATCACTATTAATTTTCAAATTTTCCACAATGTGTATAATTGTCTGGTTGATTTTTCTCATTATTGCAATTATTTTCCAAAATTCCCACTATTAATTCAAAAAGAAGATTCCTCCACCCATTTTTTTACTTAAATTTTTTTCCCCAAAATTCTGGCACTTCGCCATTATGTTATTGGATATAAGGGAAAATAAGTATAAGAAAACTATGCTGGCGCATGAAACGACGCATTCAAATTGTCATGGCGATTTTCTAAATTTTTGTATTCAATCTGCAGCAGAACGCATTCAAATTGTCATGGCGATTTTCTAAATGTTTGTATTCAATCTGCAGCAGAGTTGAAGAAGAAATGAAAATGTAAATATATGTTCCTGTTTGGATTGTGAAAAAAGTGAGAAAGAGAAATGGAGTTAGAGAAAAACATGGAGTAGTATGTAATATGTTGTTTTTTTCGCACCAAATATCTCACGAGTAAGCCTATTTTCTTCTTCACACTAAATCAAACATAAGAAATGAACGACCAAGAGTTGTGGTAGGAGTGCGAAGCTAAAATTTGAAGCTTATAAGTTAGTCGATTCTAAATTTTTTATATTACTAGGTTCTAAATTAATAATTTGTATGTATACGGTGGAAATCGGGGCTACCCGATTTCGTAGAGAAAAAGATACCACGTCGAAAGGCCAGGACGTCGAGTCCGGAATCGAAGTTTCTTTCCAAGATCGAAGTCGACATCACTAATCGAGCACAAAGGGGGCATACTTTGAAATGATGCCGGTATAACTCAGTAATGAAAAGGGCGAGATATCCGCAACGGACCGAAGATCGTGGCGTGAATTTCGGAATGGATTGATCTTCGGCGGTTAGCTGGATGTTAATATGATTTCCTACTATAATTAGAAGTGTACCTTATTTAGGACTTCCCTATTATATAAAGAGGGATCTCATTCATTTGTAAGCATCATTGTTGACTCATAAGAAAATATACGTTCATTACTTTCTTGCTATTTCGCTTACTGTTCATCAGAGTTGCGCATTTTCTATCCCTGTTATCACACCTCAAGACTACCACGGGCCGAGGTCAAGATTTGGCTTGCATACTAGTTTGATTTATTTTATTCTCCAATTTGTCTATTTAATTCCCTTTTTATCAATTGGTATTGGATTGAATCAGATATCTTTAAAACCACAATATAAGTTTAATTGTTACTCGAATTTTAGGGTAAACAGTTTGGCGCCCATCGTAGGGCTAAGGATAATAGTGATTGTTCAGTTCTGATTCTGATAACACACGTTATTTCTTGTCAAGTATTTTTTGCTCTCAGGTTAAAACATGTCAAACTCACAATACGCACCCATACATGGTGATGATGGTCTCGGATTTCACGAGGAAACGACAATGTAATTGTTCCAGGAGCCGGGGTGCCACCAGCTAATCTCGGGTGAGCACCGATTGCCGATCCAGTCGATGTCAGTTCGCACGTTGCTCTAAATACGAACCTAGGTGCAGACCCCGAAGGGAGTGTACGCAAGGAAGGCCGATCTGGTGGTCAAGGTACACAGGGCAGTGGAGACAGAGGAGTTAGTCTCCAGGTGATATTCGAGATGCTACAGGCTCAGCAGGCCGCTATTGCTCAGTTGCAAAATCAACATAGGACTCCAAGTGGGGTCGAGCCAGAAATCACTCGCTGTACCGAGCCAGTGCTAGAACGGTCGAATGGTAACGAGTCCTGCAATAATGAAAATGCTCGAGGAGCTCACCAAAAGAATTGAGTCAAGAGAGAAGAAAATCAAAGATAAAGATAAAACATTAGAAATATACAACTCCCAAGTTGATCAGATATCGGGGGCACCCCCAATCCTAAAGGGTTTGGATTCAAAAAAGTTCGTGCAGAAGCCTTTTCCTTAAAGTGCGGCCCGGAAGCCCATTCCTAAGAAGTTCCGTATGCCGGATATACCTAAGTACAATGGAACCACCGATCCAAATGAACACATCACTTCGTACACATGCGGAATAAAAGGAAACGACTTAGAAGATGATGAGATTGAATCTGTGATGTTGAAAATGTTCGGAGAAACCCCTTCGAAGGGAGCAATGATTTGGTATCACAACCTGCCACCAAATTCCATCGACTCATTTGCCATGTTAGCAGATTCTTTCGTGAAGGCGTATGCCGGGGCCATAAAGCTCGCAACAAGAAAAACGGACGTTTTCAAGATAAGACAAAGGGATAGCGAAATGCTAGGGGAGTTCGTATCCCGATTTCAAATGGAACGCATGGAGTTGCCACCGCTCACAGATGATTGGGCCGTTCAAGCTTTCACTCAAGGTTTGAACGAATGGAGATTGATAGCGTCATGTCAGTTGAAACAAAATTTGATCGAGTATCCAGCTGTGACTTGGGCAGATGTGCACAATCGATATCAATCGAAGATCAGGGTCGAGGACGACCAATTAGGAGCTCCTTCTGGTACAGTACATCCAAACAGGTCGGCAGTTAAATCCCAAAGGGACGTCGACAGGGAGCCAAGGTCGAACAGAGAACGATATCAACCATATACCGCAGATCGAAGGAACAATGGTTCAGGGCGCAATCCCCCCCGGAATGATCGAAGAAGTGATCGAGGACAGAATTCTCGGGGACTTATGAGCAAAAGTGATTTTGATAAGCATGCCGATCCCACAGAGGCACCTTGGTTATCAGAATATAACTTTAGATCGACGCATCGGGCATTGTATCGGAAATTAGAAGGATCAAGGATACTAAGTGGCCCAGACCCATACAGACCGATCCTTCCAAAAGAAATTCAAATTTGATGTGCAAGTATCATGGCACGCATGGCCACAAGACCGAGGATTGCAGGCAATTAAGGGAGGAGGTAGCCCGTCTATTCAATGAGGGCCACCTTCGAGAGTTCCTCAGTGATCGAGCCAAGAATCATATCAGAGAAAGGGATGCCAATAGGAAAAATGAACAAGAGGAACCCCAGCATGTCATTCATATGATCGTAGGTGGGGTCGACATTCCACAGGGACCCATATTTAAACGCACTAAGGTATCAATCACTAGGGAAAAACGAACCCGAGATTATGTGCCCGAAGGCTCCTTATCATTCAACGACGAAGAAACAGAAGGTTTCTCAGCCATACAACGATGCTCTGGTAATTTCTTTCTTATTAAATAAAGTTCAAGTTAAGCGTGTTTTAGTGGTTCCAGGTAGCTCGGCGAATATCATCCGATCGAGGGTCGTGGAGCAGCTCGGCCTACAAGATCAAATCGTGCCCGCAACTCGGATCTTAGACGGCTTCAATATGGCCAGTGAAACAACTAAAGGGGAGATTTTTTCGCAGTGAACATGGCTTGAACCATTCAAGATTCCAAGTTCCACGTGATCGAGGGCGACATGAGGTACAAAGCCCTACTCGGAAGGCCTTGGATACACAATATGAGGGCAATCCCTTCGACTCTTCACCAAATAATGAAATTCCCGACGGCGGACAGTGTAAAAACAGTATACAGGGAGAAGCATGCTGCAAAGGAAATGTTTGCGATCGATGAGGTAACGCCGATATCAACACTATCAACCTCGGAAAGGTCAAGCAACAAAGGTAAACTGGAAGCCAAATAGCAATCATAGCCACCAGTCTCGACCAAATCGAGGAAGCAGGAGACAGAAGAATAATAAGAGGATTTTCTAACTACTCAAACTTTTATTGTTCCCGAAGATTCGGACGCAACTAAATCAACGGTCGAAGAGCTGGAACAGGTTATATTGATCGAGTACCTGCCCGAGCGAAAGGTATACTTGGGAACGGGATTAACCCCCGAACTCAGGAAAAAGCTTATTCAATTTCTTATTGATAACATAGATTGTTTTGCTTGGTCCCATTTAGACATGACAGGGATCCCATCGGAGATAACAACGCATCGGTTAAGCCTTGACCCTAGGTTCAAACCGGTGAAACAAAAGAGAAGGCCCCAGTCCGAGGTAAAGCACGCATTGATAAAGGACGAGGTAACTAAACTTCTCAAAATGTGGTACATTCGGGAGGTGAAATATCCCGAATGGTTATCCAATGTAGTCGTAGTCCCTAAAAAAGGGAACAAACTTAGAATGTGTGTAGATTATAAAGATTTAAACAAGGCATGCCCCAAAGATTCTTTTCCACTACCTAACATTGATCGCATGATCGACGCCACGGCTGGCCACGAGATCATTACCTTTCTCGATGTCGATTCTGGGTATAACCAAATTCAAATGAACCCGAAAGACCAGGAAAAGACTTCATTTATCACCAAGTATGGAACATATTGTTATATGTAATGCCCTTCGGGCTAAAAAACGTAGGAGCTACTTGCCAACGCCTAGTTAATAAAATGTTCGAAGCACAAATAGGTAAGTCAATGGAAGTTTATATCGATGACATGCTAGTTAAGTCCCTGCGAGCAGAGGACCATTTGGCTCATTTGCAGGAAACGTTCAAGATTTTGACGAAATATACCATAAAGCTCAACCCCGAGAAATGTGCTTTCAGGGTCGGTTCGGGAAAATTCCTGGGGTTCATGGTGTCGAATCGAGGGATCGAGATCAACCCCGATAAAATCAAGGCCATTGAGGACATCACCGTCATGGATAGTGTAAAAGCCGTGCAAAGGCTAACTGGACGGATAGCTGCATTAGGCCGATTCATCTCGAGGTCGTCGGATCGAAGCCACAAATTTTTCTCTCTACTCAAAAAGAAGAACGATTTCACCTGGACCCAGAATGCCAACAGGCATTAGAGGAACTAAAGCAATATCTATCGAGCCTACCACTGCTTCACACTCCAAAGGTAGATGAGAAACTTTACTTATACTTGGCGGTATCAGAAATCGCGGTAAGCGGTGTTCTAGTTTGGGAAGAGCAAGGTACGCAATTTCCCATTTATTATGTAAGTCGAACCTTAGGAGAAGCAGAAACTAGATATCCACACTTAGAGAAATTGGCACTTGCACTAATAAGCACCTCTAGAAAGTTAAAACCATACTTTTAGTATTACCCCATATGCGTGTTAACCACTTACCTGCTTCGTAATATTTTTCACAAGCCTGAACTATCGGACCGATTGGCCAAATGGGCCGTCAAACTCAGTGGGTACGATATCGAGTATAAACCCTGAACGGCCATTAAGTCTCATATTTTGGCGGACTTCGTGGCCGATTTCACGCCAACCCTCGTACCTGAAGTTGAAAAAGAACTTTTGTTAAAATTAGGAACATCATCAGGGGTATGGACCCTTTTCAGAGACGGTGCTTCGAATGTGAAGGAGTCCGAGCTAGGCATTGTTTTGAAGCTGCCCACGGGTAACACTATTAGGCAATCTATCAAAACTTCTAGGTTGACTAACAATGAGGCCGAGTACGAGGCCATGATTGCAGGTCTCAAGCTAGCTTAAAGCTTGGGAGCAGAAGTCATTGAAGCCAAGTGTGACTCCTTATTGGTGGTGAACCAAGTAAACAAAACCTTCGAAGTTCGAAAGGATAGAATGCAAAGGTATTTGGACAAGCTGCAGTTGATTTTGCACCGTTTCAAGGAATGGACATTGCAGCATGTACCTCGAGAACAAAACAGTGAGGCCAATGCACTCGCAAATCTGGGGTCATCGGTCGAGGAAGATGAGATCAGCTCGGGGTCTGTCGTTCAACTCTCGAGATCTGTGATTGAGGAAGGTCATGCCGAGATAAACTCTACAAGCTTAAAAATGAGAAGCTGCACTTGTTCGGATGGCTGCACAAAAGCAAAGAATCGAGAGATATTATAATAGAAAAACCAACCTTCGCCACTTCGGAAGCGGGGACTTAGTTCTGAGAAAAGTCACCCTCAATACTCGAGACCCGAACGAAGGGAAACTGGGCCCAAATTGGGAAGGACCATATCGGGTCCTCGGTGTCATCCGAAAGGGATCTTACAAACTTGGCATAATGGAGGGCGAACAATTGCCAAACAATTTGAATATATCAATCCGAAAATAGTATTATTGCTAAGGTATGACTTTCCCCCTTTCCATTTGTATTTGATACTAACTTATTGCAGGTGTTCGATTGAGGACGTCGAGAAACTCTTCAACACGAAGACCTTAGGTTTTAAAGCACGCGTTGCACTCTTTTTCCCTTAGATTGTTTTTTATCCCAAATGGGTTTTTCCAGCAAGGTTTTTAACAAGACAACAATTATGTGCTACCTAAGGAAGATTCGACAGTATCCGAGGCTTCTTTACAGTCAACCTCGAATACTAGAGGGGTTACTCTCGAATGTTAAATTTATAGGAAGTACTTCATGTTAAAGGGTCTCGATAGGTAATCTTTGTAATGGGACAAACGGTCGAATGAACCTGTCCATATAGGTTAGTCGAGCCCCGATGGAAAAACATGTACGCACGAATAAATTATTCAAAGAAGCATTCTTTCTATATCAAACATCTTGTGTTTCAAAGAAAATTTTCTACTATACGAGTTCCATACTTATGATTTTGTGAGAAATGGCTCAAGGTCCAAGCACAAATATGCCTCGAACACTCGGGGACTATCGCCGATGATCGACATATTCGAGTTATCTAAACTCAAATTCATAAGACCTCAAAGAGGCACCCCTCGATCTATAGGCCAATGCCATCATTCTCGGGGACTAACACTTCGAACTTGTTCGAAGTGTTATTGGGGAATAATCCCAAGAGGCATACCCAAAGGCTACGGCCAAAATAATGCGGCACAGAGACGTCTGAATCCCGCAATAAAAATAGGCCTTCAAATTCTTTGAAAAATCGGTTAAAAAAGGCTACCCTCGGCAAATAATCAAAAGGGCTTCGATAAAATCAGCCCTCAAAAAACCTTAAGAGGTATCAAATTATCTTAACACAAACATGCTAAGGCACAAAAAGCATAGGGGTTTCAATCGACATCGAACCCTCAAAAAGTCCAATGGGTAAAAAATACATGCTAAGGCATAAAGAAATTTTTACTAAGTATTTTAAGCCGAAATAGGGGAATAATAGCCATCTTTTAGAGGCAATATTGGCCCGATCTAAAGAGCCTAAGGGCCAGTACACTAGGAGTTCGAGATCTTACTCTCACTCCACCCGAACCCAAGGGTTCGACTATTCCGAGCCCAAATAAAAAATGACGTGACTATGGCTCGAGGACTCATCATTATTTGACGCAAACCCTAAAGAGCCGATGCCTCAAGTTCGAACCTTATTCAAACTTGACTGTGGTGACTTCGAGGAAGCCACCCAAGACCAAAATCTCGAACGCACCATTCAAAGCATAAGATTATGCTAAAGTTTTACAAGGCAAAAAAGGCAATAAAAATTGAGAAGGCATTCAAAAGAAATTTTCCTTTATATATTGTTGAAGAAGGATATGTACAAGAGACCGACAGAGGTCTTACTAAAAAGGAAAAGAAAAATAAAATCCTAACAATGCCCGGGGCAGGTTTCTCCCTCGGGAGCAGCTTCTCCTTCGAGCCCCTCGTTGTTATCAGATTTGCCCTGGCTTGCTTCATCATCATCGTCATCGTCGGAGGAGACAAGCAACCCGGCATCAGCTTCAAGCGCCTTAGCTTGAGCTATCTCTTTGGAAAGGTCAAAACCTCGAGCATGGATTTCCTCGAGGGTCTCCCTCAGGGATTGGCACTTTGCCAAGTCATTGCTCCATTGCTCTCGATCAGAAGCCTCCCTTAGCTACACTTGAACAGCCTCGGCATCGGCCAGATACACGGCTATGGACTTATCAGTCGTGATCTTTGTCTTCTCGGCCTCCGCCTTGGCCTCGGCAAGCTCGGCTTCATGCTCCTCGATCCTTTTGGCCCGGGCTAAGCTTTTCTCTTTAATGCTCTGAAGTTGGACCTTGGACGATGACAGTTTGGCCAAGGTAGCCTCTTTCTCCGCAGCAAGGCGGTCCATGTTCTCCTTCCACCGATCACAGTCAGCTTTGATTTGATCGACTTCCCCCCAGAGCAGCTCGGTCCTTTCCAGCTTTTGCTGCAACTAAGATATTGAAGTATTAGCCTCCACAGTTGGGCCAAGACCGTACTCTTTCAAAAGGATAGTTACCTGCTCGTCCATCTCGGCCTCTTCTTTACGAGCTTAGGCCAAGTCTGCTCGGAGGTCCCTGATCTCCTTTTCTTTCTGCACATAGAGGTGTTTGAGAGCGTCTCTCTCATTAGTAAGCCTCTGAGATCGGCCTCACACCGGTTCAACTCGGCTTGGGATTTGTTGAATGCTTCCCGATGAAGTGTCACAGCCTATGGAGAAAGGAAAGAAATCAGACCAAAGGAAATGAAAGCGAACGTAATAACGGGGGATGAAGTTTACCTGGTTTAGGAGACGATGGGCCTCATAAAAAACAATCACCGCATCTAGGTCAGAAACATTATCGACCCCCACAAAGCAGCCACAGAATATGTCTTCCCCATTGTGGGTCGTTCCCACATTGGGGGTCTCCATAGATCGAGCCTACCGAAACTTCCCTTCAGAAAATTCAGGGCCGGGTAGAGAATCTTCAATATTGATTGCCCCAAGCAAGTCACTTGTGGCGTTCTCTCCCTTCCGAAGAGCCCTAGAACCGAATCCTATGGGCATACTCACCGATTGTCCATCACGACAGGAAATATCTTTGGCCCCCGATGACTCAGGGACTTTGCTCGGAGCATCTACCGAGATCTCCTCGGTCCGAGGGTGAGTCTCCTCGACCATCACCGGCCCAACCGCTGTTGAAGCATCGACGCTCCCCCTCTTTCGAGGCACCAGCTCATAACCAGCATCTGCCCCATCCTCTTCTTCATCTCGTAGCTTTTGGGCAACGTCGGCAGATAGAGCGGCGGAGTCGTCCGTCAACTTACGAGCCTTACTCTTCTTAGTCTTCGGGGTGTCATAAGGTGAGGCCCTTTTCCTTTTCTTGTCCTTAGCTGGCTTGGGAGCCACCTCTTCCCCAGGCAAGGCCAGCCTCATTTCAGCAATATCCCCGAGGCCTGCATAAAAAGGAGTCAAGTGTAAACAAGAGAAACATTACAGAAAAGGTCATAAGAGGCTTGCAAGATAAACTTACCATGATTCTTGGCCTCCCATCTGCCCCTTGCCAAGTCACGCCGGCAGTGCTCGGAATAGGAAGAAGTCACAACCAGCTTCCGAACCCAGTCTTCAAGGTCGGGGATCACGTGAGACATCCAGGCAACCGCTGTATAATAGATGAAAGTATTACATAAAGCAAAAAATAGAGTGTGAAGATCAATGGGTAATACGTTACTTACTATCGGGGTTCCACTTCTCGGGGAACGACAGTTTCTCCTCTGGATGAGGTCACATGTTCTTACCCGCACGAACTGACTCATCCAACCTCGGTACTTGTCCTCATCGATGCTTGCAAAAAAGGACTTCGTTGCTCTGCGTTGGAGCTTGATTAGTCCTCGAAAAAGTCGAGGTCGATACAACCGTATGAGGTGGCTGAGAGTGAATTCCAACCCCTTGGCCTTGTCAGAGAAGAATCGGAACATGATCACTATGCACCAGAACGAGGGATGCACCTGGCCGAGGGTAACCTGATACGTCTTGCAAAAGTCAACGATAACTGGGTCAAGAGGACCCAATGTGAAGGGGTAAGTGTAGACACTTAGAAACCCCTCCACGTGAGTGGTGATACTCTCTTCAAGAGCAGGGATTTGTACCACGACCTCGGCCCCCCAGTTGCAGTTTTTCTCCACAGCCTCGAGTTGTTTCACCGTTATCTTGCAAATATACCTCGATACGTGTTCACATCGGCCAGGGACCGACGGAGAGTTCTCGACTCTGAAGTCATTTTTTTAAACACAAGGGACGAGAACGTACTCGTGAGGGAGCGGTTCCACCGGCGTTTTGTCACCTGCCGGCCGGGAAGAAGAGGAGGAAGCTTTATCCTTTTGTGGAACAGTCTTGGAGGGTTTCGCCATTGATTCAGGTAGAAGAAAGCGGAAAGAGATGAAAATTGGTGTTTTTGTGCTAATTAAGTTGACTCAATGGGCGGTGAAAGAGAAGAGAGAAGGAGGAAAAGACTTAGAAAAACTTGGTGAAGGTGGAATTAAAGTTTTGATTCAAATAAAGAACCTGTATTTATAGATTCACAGTGAAGGTTCGGTGGCGCTAGTGGAGAACCACCCACTGACAGTCGTTATTGATTTGGGGAACTGTACTAACAGGACGTTTCGGTTACCTCAACCGCTTATGTCACGGGGATGACGTCATTATCGGGGTGTCCAGAAAATCGAGGCTCAAGTCGTTTCTTATCATTTTACTCTAGGAAACGAGGGGACTATCTGTATACGGTGGAAATCGGGGCTACCGGATTTCGTCCTTCGATGGAGAAAAAATACCACGTCGAAAGGCCAGGACGTCGAGTCCGGGATCGAAGTTTCTTTCTAAGATCGAGGTCGACATCACTAATCGAGCACAAAGGGGGCATACTTCAAAATGATGCCGGTATGACTCAAGGGCGAGATATCCGCAACATCTGAAGATCGTGGCGTGAATATCGGAATGGATTGATCTTCGGCGGTTAACTAGATGTTAATATGATTTCCTACTATAATTAGAAGTGTACCTTATTTAGGACTCCCCTATCATATAAAGAGGGATCCCATTCATTTGTAAGTATCATTATCGACTGATAAGAAAATATACGTTCATTACTTTCTTGCTATTTCGCTTACTGTTCATCATAGTTGCTTTATCATTTTCTATCCCTTTTATCACACCTCGAGACTACCATAGGTCGAGGTCAAGATTTGGCTTGCATACTGGTTTGATTTATTTTATTCTACAATTTGTCTATTTAATTCCCTGTTTATCAATTGGTATTGGATTGAATCACATATCCTTAAAACCACAATATAGGTTTAATTGTTACTCGAATTTTAGGGTAAACATTGTACATATTCGATAAATTTCTTAGACATATACATGCTTTAGACCAAAACTACTGGTTCGGCCGAACCCGCAGCTTTTACTCTCTATCTACCCCTGTGTGGTAGGATATATCATGTATAACAAGGGCGGACCTACCTTGTGTGAAGTTGTGTCATCCAACACCGCTTCGCCGGAAAACTTCATAAAATATATATATAAATCACAAGCAAGAATAACCTATTTCGTATATATGTATTTTAGAATAATCTCGCTAAAGGTACGCCCTTGCGTATTTCACTGGTCAAGGGCTTCTCTCATTTAGGATAGGTTGAGCGTTCGATACTCTATTCGGGATAGAATAAATATTTTTAGTGTATTTTAAGCTCTTTTCATGAAAATTTTGATATCAGGCAGTATCGAACGTTAGACCTCCTATAATTCTGGAAAAGAATTATTTCAACATACTTGAAATCCTAATTTTTTAAAATTATTCTTCTTCCTCTGTAATTTTTTTTAATATGATATTGTTTACCCTCAAATTCGGATAACAGTTAAACTTATATTATGGTTTTAAGTGTCACACCCATAGCCTGGGGGCAAGACCGGCACCCGTTGCCTCATCTATCCTCACGTACTAACTTGCGACTAAGGGACTCTGGACATAAAATGTCATACTTCGGCCATGGGGCCACATTGCAAGACAATTTGCGTAGCAAAATATAAAACTGAACGGAAACTAACGCTGACTAAACATCAATATAATGTTGGACCGACAAGGCTGTCATAACTACTACAGCTGCCAAACCAACAACATATACATACAAGGCCTACAAGCCCAACATACTGCACTAGCTGACAGGTTATGTCTACAAGCCTCTACTGATGGATGTATCGTGATCGGAACAGGGCCCCGACCTACCCATAACTTATATACATATATACACAAGATGTACATAAAACTTCTAGACCTGGCAACTCCGAAGGACATGGAGCTTACCGATAAAGCTAAACTCGGGCAACACCTACTGAGGAGGTCTATCCGTCTGTCTGTCTGGACCTGCACGCATGAAATGCAGCGTCCCCTAAAAAAGGAACGTCAGTACGAAATAATGTACCGAGTACGTAAGGCAATAAAACATTTGAAGCTAAAACTGAACTGATAATATAATAACTGAAAGTAAGTGGGAGTCAAAGATGATCTAGAGAAATACTTACCTGCTGAGAATGACTCAATCTCTCACTACAGTAAGTAAAATTAACGTCCGACCCTATAAGGCTCGAAACGTGTAACTGCTCTGCCGTAGTAGGCTCGCTCATAGGTGCTCGACCATACTAGGCTCTGTATCTCGGCCATTCTGGGCTCGCTCATAAGAGCCCGGCCACAGTAGGCTCGGTATATAACTTACCATCTGATCAGAGGTTTCCCAATAGGGGCTTGCCCACCGATTATAGCTCGATGGTGGTGAAAATACTGTACATATATAGAACCCCTTCTCTCTTGTCTAGAAGAAGAAAATACTCAATTAAATATAAAGTCCCGATAAGGGAGACTACTGTAATCTATGAGACTGGGATAATGTACATAAGTTCGGGAGTATGAATTTCTCTTTATGCTTCATCATCAAACACATGTAGTTACGAGATCATACCAAAATGAAGGAAAGGCTTAGCCTTAACATACCAGAGCCGATTTTCTTAACAATCCCTCTAACACACGTTCCAAATCAAAAGTTTGTATGCTTCGTCGTGCAATGCGAAGGTGCAGTACTTTTGCAGCTAATTTGTTTGAAGTCAAAGCTGGTTTAATGGTTGTTGCATCCTCACTTACGTTCTTGGTCACTGACGGATATGGTTATGTGCAAGATTCCTTTTAACTTTGATTTGGAAAAATGATTAACATTTGTTGGAGTCCTTTCTGATGCATAAACTCCACGCATCCACTTTCATCATTGGAAAATATATTCATTCTCAATAGATGGTCCTGCAACAATGACTCCAATTATCCATGTTTGATTTATTGTGTGCCACCACCTCCTTAGGCTTGATTAGTTGGCAATTTGTTGCCACACTTCCATACCCCCCACGTGGATAGTTGCCCCCCTTAATAGTTATCCAAGTTTCAAAATAATTATCCACAACTTCTGATTAATTTGTTAACTTCCCACTCAAATTAATAATTACCCAATTACCCACATAATTAACAATTATTTCAAATTACTTAAAATATTACTCGCTCTTAACACACTTTATATACCTTCCTACCATGGTCATGTGATACCTTTGATGGCACTAATCCATAAATACCGGGTATTTTAGCTCGGGCCGTATTTTATCCCAAATCGACAACCTTCAATGAAACTCATTTTCTTTGATTCATTCACCCTTTAACTTTCATGGCACTTACTTATCACTTGTTATAAATAGCATAAACGCTTATAATCTCAAGATAATCTCATCCCCGAGCTTACGTCGATTAAGCTACGACGAAACTTTAACGTATGAAAACGCGAGATGTAACATTCTTCCCCCCTTAGAAATATTCGTCCTCGAATGTTTATTCTTAGAGACTTTGGAAAAATTTTACCAGTCTCCTCCGTACATTAGATTAAAACCATCCTGTACGCAGCCAGAAAACATATTATACATGCCAAAGATGGCCAATGTCTATAAATAGCAACACTTGGCTTCACACAACTGTCCATTATAAATTCTGAAAATCAACAATAAGAGCTTACCTGATGACCTACTGGCTTGAATAGAGCTATGCTGAGGTATCCACCTCGAACCATCTCTTCAGTTTGAAATAGGTGGGGGTATTTAGACTTCATTTCTTCCTCCGCTTCCCACGTCATCTCTTCCACATTCTTGCTTCTCCATAAAACCTTCACGGAGACTACCTCCTTATTTCGTAGCTTGCGGATTTGTCGGTCTAGGATGGCAACCAAAATTTTCTCGTATGACAAGTCCTCTATAAGCTACTTGGCCCACTCTCCGAATCGCAAATGCATTTCCGTAACATAGATACGTGAAAAACCGGACTCATAAGCTACTTGGCCCACTCTCCGAATGATCCTATAAGGCCCAATATACCGTGGGCTAAGCTTTCCATTCATTCCAAACCTTATCACGCCCTTCATAGGTGACACATTTACGAATACCCAGTCATTAACCGTGAGCTCTAAGTCTCGTCGCCGCACGTCAGAATATGACTTCTGATGACTCTGGGCTGTCAACAATCGCTCTTGGATAAGCTTTTACTTTCTCTACGGCTTGCGGGAAAAGGTCTGGCCCATGTAACCCAGATTCTCCAACATCAAACCATCCTATAGGTGATCTGCACGTACGCCCATACAAAGCCTCGTACGGAGCCATCTGGATACTGGAGTGGTAACTGTTATTATATGCAAACTCGATAAGAGGTAAATGTTTATCCCAACTTCTTTTAAAATCTAACACACATGCTCGTAACATAGCCTCGAGCATTTGAATTGTGCACTTGGCTTGTCCATCAGTCTGTGGAGGAAAAGCTGTGCTAAGATTCACCTGAGTCCCTAGACCTCTCTGAAATGACCTCCAAAAATATGCTGTAAATTGGGCCCCACAGTCAGATATAATAGATACTGGTACTCCGTGTAGCCGCACTATCTCTTTAATATATAACTTTGCATAATCTTCTGCTGTATATGTAGATCTGACTGGTAGGAAATGAGTTGAGGTCGTGAGCTATCGACGATCACCCATATGGAATCAAACATACGATGAGAACGAGGTAAACCCGTGATAAAGTCCATGTTTATCGCCTCCCATTTCCACGCCGGGATCTCTATAGTCTGCATTAGCCTTCCGGGCTTCTGGTGCTCCACCTTCACCTGCTGGAAACTAGGACACTGAGCGACAAACTCATCAATGTTCTTCTTCATATCGTTCCACCAGTACATATCCTTAATGTCATGGTACATCTTCGTCGACCCAGGATGAATAGAGTACCATGAATAATGCGCCTCTGACATAATCCTGTCTCGTAGCCCTGCTACATCTGGAACACACAGACGATGACTATATCTGAGAACTCCATCTCCCTTGAGCTCTAACAACGGCTTCTTCTACTGCAGAACTCACTCTCTCAACTTGACCAACTCTAGGTCCTCGTACCGCGTCTCCTTTACTTCAGCTATGAGAGATGATTATGTAGTATTTTGGAGTACAACTCCACCATCGCCAGAGTCTGCTAACCGAACCCCCAAACAAGCTAATTGATGAATCTCTCTAGTTAATTGTCTTTTTTCGGCCTCTACATGTGCTAGGTTACCCATAGATCGGCGACTTAAGGCATCTGCTACCACATTAGCTTTGCCTGGATGGTAGAGAATGTTAACATCGTAATCTTTCAATAACTCAAGCCATCACCTTTGTCGCAAATTCAATTCTTTCTGATTGAGGATATATTGTAGTCTTTTATGATTTGTAAATACATCAAAATGAACGCCATATAAAGAATGCCGCCATATCTTAAGTGCATGGACAACTGCAGCTAATTCAAGGTTGTGGGTCGGATAATTCTGCTCGTGCTTCCATAACTGCCTTGAAGCATACGCAATTACTTTCCCTAGTTGCATCAGGACACATCCTAACCCGACACCTGAGGAATCACAATACGTGGCATAACCATCTGGACCTTCTAGAAGTGCTAGAACTGGAGCTGAGATCAACCCGTTCTTAAGCTCCTGGAAACTCTGCTCGCAAGCCTCCGTCCACTGAAACTTAGTTGCTTTTTGCCTCAACTTTGTTAATGGTGCCGAAAGGGAAGAAAAACCCTCTACGAACCTTCGGTAGTATCTTGCTAAGCCTAGAAAGCTACGAACCTCTATCGGATGGTAGGTCTAGGCCAGGATTTCACAGCCTCAATCTTCTGATTGTCTACCTTTATACCTCCATCGGATACATTGTGCCCCAAGAATGCTACATACTTCAACCAGAACTCACATCTAGAAAACTTAGCATATAATTTACTATTACGGAGGGTTTGGAGTACCGCTCGCAGGTGGTCTGCATGCTCATCCTCTGAACGTGAACAAATTAGAATATCATCAATAAATACTATCACAAACAAATCTAAAAATGGCCGGAATAGGCTATTCATCAAGTCCATGAACACGGTAGGTGCATTCGTCAACCCGAAGGACATGACAAGGAACTCGAAGTGGCCATATCGGGTCCTTAAAGCTGTCTTGGGAATATCTTTCTCTTGAACTCTGACCTGGTGGTACCCCAACCTCAAATAGCTCCCTGCAACTGATCAAACAAGTCATCTATCCTTGGAAGTGGATACTTATTCTTAATAGTTACCTTGTTCAGCTGCCTATAATCGATACACATCCTTAGCGAGCCGTCTTTCTTCCGCACAAACAGTACCGGTGCACCCCAAGGTGAGGTACTGGGGCTGATGAAACCTTTCTCCACCAAATCTTTTAACTACTCCTTCAACTCCTTCAATTCGGCAGGTGCCATTCTATGCAGAGGGATGGATATTGGTTGAGTTCCCGGAAGCAAATTGATGCCAAAATCAATCTCGCACTCTGGAGGAATACCTGGAAGTCATCAGGGAATACATTTGCGCACTCTTTGACTACTGGAATAGACTGAATTGTAGGTATCTCATCATTTGCATCTCTAACTCGCACAATATGATAAATGCACCCTTTCGCGATCATTTTCCTCGCCTTCAAATAGGAAATAAACCCACCTTTGGGTGTCGCTGTATTACTTACCCATTCAAGGATTGGCTCACCCGCAAAATGAAATCTGACTGTCTTTGCTCGACAATAAACTATGGCATAGCAAGCTGCTAACTAGTCCATGCCCATAATAGCATCAAAATCCAACATCTCTAGCTCAACTAGGTCGGCTGAGGTCTAACGACCACAAACTATCACCGTACAACCTCGGTAAACCCGTCTAGCAATAATCGATTCTCCGACCGATGTAGATACCGCCAAAGTATCACTTAGTATTTCAAGCACTATACCAAACTTCCCCATGACAAATGGGGTAATACACAATAAAGTAGATCCTGGGTCTATCAAGGCAAAAGCATCGTGAGAGCAAATGGTCAACAGACCTGTCACAACGTCTAGTGAAGACTCCTGGTCCTCTTGGCCTGCTAAAGCATAATTACGATTCTGGTTACCACCTGAACTGGAACCTCTACCTTTGCCTCGACCTCTACCAGCCGAAGACTGAGACTAACGCCCTGAAGGATGCACAGACAAAGATGATCCTGTTGCTGAATTCGCCGGTTGTGCCATACCCCCAGAATCTCTATTTGGGCAATCTCGCATCATATGCGCCAGACGTCTACATGTATAACAAGCATTGGAACCGGCTCGACATTGGCCCATGTGTCCTCTACCACAGATGTCACACCGCGGTGGAAATGACCATGTCTGCCCTGAACCTCGCTATCAGCCACAAACCCGACGCCCGTGATCTCTCACCTGGTCCTGACACTGAGGTAGCGGAGGCCTAGGTGGTCGTTCGAAGTACTGGGGCCTATAACTACCCTGAGACTGCTCTTGAGACCTAGCGAATCTCATCCTCTTACTCTGTCCTGACTCAGTCCTCTCGGTACCTAGCTGCCGGCACCTACCCTTTTTTATATTCTGGGCGAATGCCTAAATCCGAGAGATATCCATACTATCCTACAATGTAGCAGTGGCACATGCCTTAGTCAACTCTGGGCCAACCCTGCTATAAACCTGTGAATCCTGTCCCGTACAGTAACAAGTATGGATGGTACATATCTGGCTAATGAGTCAAAATGGAGAATATACTCTCGAACACTCATATTGCCCTGCTTTAGGTCTAGAAACTGATCGACTTGATCCTGTTGGATCTCCTGCGGTAAGTACTGGTCAAGGAAGGCATCTAAAAAATTCTCCCAAATCACTGGAGGTGCATCACGTCTCCTGGACCTCTCCCATCCCTCGTACCAAAGGGTGGCTATATCTCGGAGTCGAAAAACTGCTAGCTCAACTGCCTCTTTCTCTGTGGAATGCATAACCCGAAAGATCCTGTGAAGCTGATCTATGAAATCCTATGGGCCCTCCCTCTGATCTGTCCCCCTGAACTCTGGGACTCAAAGCAATAAACTTTCAGACCCTTGAACTCCCAAACCCCTCAGAAGATCCTGCACTAGCGGGTGCCCTAGCCTGTTGCTGGGTAGCTACCAACTATGTCAACAAATGCACCGCACTCCTCAAGTCCTGATCTGATGGAAGTGGATGGGGATCTGGATGTGCGGTCTCCCTAGGATTCTCCTCAGGTGGTGGAGGAGCTGGTAATGGCTGGGTAGGGGTCTCTCCTTAGGCCTTCGATTGGGCCCCATCTACTGGGGGTACCTTGCTAGTCCCCTCACCTACTACTGTATCTCTCCTCTGGCTAGCCGTAGTCTTCCTAGTCATCGTCATCTGTGCATGCAAATGCCAACGTGTAAGTTTAACTCAAATTTCCTATAACTCAATTCTACAGCACGATTTAGATTTGAAAGAAGGGTAACTAACTCCCAAATGCCCTGTAGTCCCCTGCTTATATAATTTGGTGCACGACACATCTATAAACAAGACCTTACTAGATACGGCTTGTAGACTCTCTAGGACAGAACTGCTATGATACCACTTTTGTCACACCCCGAGCCTGGGGGAGAGACCGGCACCCGATGCCTCATCTATCCTCACGTACCAACTTGCGACTAAGGGACTTTGGATATAAAATGTCATACTTTGGCCATGGGGCCACACTGCAAGACAATTTGCAAAGCAAAATATAAAACTGAACAGAAACTAACGCTGACTAAACATCAATATAAAGCTAGGCCGACAAGGACGTCATAACTACTAAAGGTGACAAACCAACAACATATACACATAAGGCCTACAAGCCCAACATACTGCACTAACTAACAGGTTATGTCTACAAGCCTCTATTGATGGATGTACCGTGATCGAAACAGGGTCCCGACCTACCCATAACTTATATACATATATACACAAGATGTACATAAAACTTCTAGACCCAGCAACTCCGAAGGACGTGGAACTTACCGATAAAGCTGAACTCAGGAAACACCTATTGAGGAGGTCTACCTATCTGTTTGTCTGAACCTGCATGCATGAACTGCAGCGTCCCCCGAAAAAGGGACGTCAGTACGAAATAATGTACCGAGTACATAAGGCAATAAAATATGTGAAGCTGAAACTGAATTGATAATATAGTAACTGAAAGTAACTAGGAGTCAAAGATGATCTGGAGAAATACTTACCTGCTGATACTGACTCAATCTCTCACTATAGTAAGTAAAATAAACGTCCGGACCTATCAGGCTCGAAACGTGTAACCGCTCTGCCATAGTAGGCTCACTCATAGGCGCTCGACCATACTAGGCTCTGTATCTCGGCCATTCTGGGCTCGCTCATAAGCGCTCGGCCACAGTGGGCTTGGTATATAACTTACCATCTGATCAGAGGTTTCCCAATAGGGTCCTTCCCACCGATTATAGCTCGATGGTGGTGAAAATACTGTAATACTGTTTATATATATAGAACCCCTTCTCTCTTGTCTGGAAGAAGAAAATACTCAATCAAATATAAAGTCTCGATAAGGGAGATTCTTGTAATTCATGAGACTGGGATAATGTACATAAGTTTGGGAGTATGAGCTTCTCTTTATGCTTCGTCATCAAACACATGTAGTTACAAGATTATGCAAAAATGAAGGAAGGACTTAGCCTTAACATACCTGAACCGATTTTCTTAACAATCCCTCTAACACACGTTCCGAATCAAAAGTTTGTATGCTTCGTCATGCAATGCGAAGCTGCAGCATTTTTGCAGCTAATTTATTTGAAGTCAAAACTGGTTTAATGGTTGTTGCATCCTCACTTGCGTTCTTGGTCACTGGTGGATATGGTTTTGTGCAAGATTCCTTTTAACTTTGATTTGGAAAAATGATTAACATTTGTTGGAGTCCTTTCTGATGCATAAACTCACGCATCCACTTTCATCATTGGAAATATATTCATTCCCAATAGTTGGTCCAGCAACAATGACTCCAATTATCCATGGTTGATTTATTGTGTGCCACCACCTCCTTAGGCTTGATTGGTTGGCAATTTGTTGCCACACTTCCATACCCCCCACGTGGATAGTTGCTCCCCTTAATAATTATCCAAATCTCAAAATAATTATCCAGAACTTCTAATTAATTTGTTAACTTCCCACTCAAATCAATAATTACCCAATTACCTACATAATTAACAATTATCTCAAATTACTTAAAATACTACTCGCTCTTAACACACTTCATATACCTTCCTATCATGATCATGTGGTTCTTTTTGTGGCACTAATCTATAAATACCGGGTATTTTAGTTCGGGCCGTATTTTATCCCAAATCGACAACCTTCAACTAAACTCATTTTCTTTGACTCGTTCACCCTTTATCTTTCACGGCACTTACTTACTGCTTGTTATAAATAGTACAAACACTTATAATCTCATCCCCGAGCTTACGTCGATTAACTTACGACGAAACTTTAACGTATGAAACGCGAGATGTAACATTAAGGATATGTGATTTTGTCCAATACCAATCGATAAGCAAAAAATAAATGAATAAATTAGAGAATAAAGTTAATCAAACTAGTGTGTTAGCTAGATCTCGACCTCGACTTGGGATAGCCTCGAGGTGGGATAGCAAGAGTAGTAAAAAATAAAGCAACTCTGATGAATAGTAAATGAAATAGCAGGAAAGTAATGAATGTATATATTCTCGTCAGTGAACAATGATGCCCCTTACAAATGAATGAGATCTCTCTTTATATAATAGAGGAGTCCTAAATAAGGTACACTTCTAATTATAGTAGGAAATCATAGTAACATCTAATTGCCGCTGTAGATCGATCCGTTCCGAGATTCACGCCATGATTCTCGACCAATCACGGATATATCACCTTTTCCGTTAAAAATCAAGCCATGCCGGTGTCAGTCGAAGTCTGCCTCTTTCTGTCCACAATCGAGGTCGACCTCGACCTAGACTCGACGTCCTAGATCTTTGACGTGACATCCTATCTCGACCTAGGAATGAAATCGGGTAGCTCCGATTTCCACCATATATAGATAGTCCCCTCGTTTCTTAGAGTAAAACGATAAGAAACGACTTGAGCCTCAATTTTCTGGAGACCCTGATAATGATGTCATCCCCATGACGTAAGCGATCGAAGTGACCGAAACGTCCCGTCGGTATAGTTCCCCAAACCATTAATGCTTGCCAGTGATGGTCGGCCACTGGAACCACCGAACCGTCGCCGTGAATCTATAAATTTAGGCTCTTTGGTTGAATCAAATTTTACTTTTGCCTCCACCAAGTTTTCTTAGTTCCTTACTCTCTCCATCTCTTCTCTTTCACCACCCATTGAGTCAACTTAGTTAGCACCAAAAATACCAATTTTCATCTCTTTCCGCTTCCTTCTACCTGAATCAATGGCAAAAACCTCCAAGACCGTCCCACTAAAGGAGAAATCTTCTTCCTCCTCTTCCCGGCCGGCCGGTGACAAAACTCTGGTGGAACCGCTCCCTTACGAGTACATTCCTGGCCCTTGTGTCTTAAAATCCGACTTCAAAGTTGAGAATCCTCTATCGGTCCCTGGCCGATGTGAACACGTGTCGAGATATATCTGCTCGATAAAGGCGGGCCATCTCAATGTATGTGGGGGCCGAGGTCGTGGTACAAATCCCCGCTCCCGAAGAGAGTATTACCACCCATGTGGAGGGGTTTATAAGTGTCTACACTTACTCCTTCAAATTGGGTCCTCTTGACCCAATTATCGTCGATTTTTGCAAAAGGTACCAGGTCAGCCTCGGCCAGGTTCATCCCTCGTTCTGGCATATAGTGATCATGCTCCGCTTGTTTTCTAGTAAGGCCGAGTGGTTAGAATTCATTCTCAACCACCTCATATGGTTGTATCGACCTCGATTGTGCTGCAACATCACTGGATATAGCAGTTAGCTTTGTAGTAGCTACTTGCATCCAGTTGTTGAGACTCACCAATGTCTAGGAGACTCGCAGCGCAGTCTGAGGATATGTAGATAAAGCCGGCACTGGAAATGGTACTGATAGTCTAGCAGAAGCAGGTGCTCCGGCAAATGAAGATGGTGGCATGGCTGCTCTCCTGGTGGAAGTACCGGTTGTTAGCTCGGCAGCTAAATCAGTAACCACTACCGCTGGCTCTTCAGACTGGCCAGTAGAGGTAGTAGCTTTTCCCTTGAATTTAGGGTTGTCCGCTCCCTGATGGTGGTATCAGGAGAAAGGCTTCTTGGCCTTCACATCTGTATCATAATGCTTCGACTCCAATCCTTGATCCTTGAAGTATTCAGTGAGGAAGTTTGGGTATGGATAGGATCTTTCACCCTTCTGGACAGCTAGAGTGATGTTGGTGGACATGATGGCACGAACATTTGTCGGATACCCAGCCGTAATCGAGGCCACCAAAAATGCACGGGGAAGTGGGAGGATGTTTTCATTGAGGCATGGGTTAATGCGCTAAACATGAATGTTTGCCACTATTTTGCTTCAAATTTTAGGGTGGCCCGGACAATTTGAACCCCTATTGTGAGCCACGTAGGTGTTGACCCTGGGATTGCCAGAATCTCAGCTAACCACGGATGAGCTGCATCACCTATGGCTAGATTTTCCAAGTATTGCACTGCTTTCGCTTCTTCAAACCCCACATATTTGTTCAGCGCACATGAGTCAAAGCGGATCTTCAGATTTCACACTTTTGTCACCTTCGTTTCCTGTTTGATGTGAGCAACATTTGCGTAGATCTCCTTGACCAGGTACTCATTTGCATCTAGGACTTTGTTGGTTAACCATTTCCAACCTTTCCAGTCTTGGAATTGCCTAAGGACATTAGGGTTGTGCTTGTTCAAGTCTTTTATTAAGAATTATCGCTCAAGAGTGAGCGATCTCTATGACCACCATTCCCTAAACTTTGCGAAGGCATTGGCACTGACAAATCTGTCCTCCCATATCTCCGGCCTCCTTGATCTTTCCAACCCTGGCACTGCAATATCGGCCCCTCTTCCATCATCTGGAACATCATCATCATCATCTAAGTTTATTGGAGCAGGGAGAGCATGTGAGGAAGAGGGCTCAGAGTCTTGGCTGCCCTCTTCCAAACCTTCAGATAAACTGGCAGCTGAAGAAGACTCATCGACCAAATGAAATCTCCCTGGGAATTATTGTCATTGGGCTTTTGGCTATGCTTGCACGGAATTACCCTCAGAAGCTTCCCTGGATGGGACATACTCACTGGTCTCTGAGGTATCAGGAACTCTATTTGATGTTGCTTTCTTGCTTATAACCTTTTGGATTGCTAGAGGGAGATTGCTTTTGCCTCGACCCCGGCCTCGGGAGGGTTCTGCCCTCACTTTTGACATATCTCCTTTGCTTCATGAGCGAACCATTATCTGCAACACATAAGAACTAGAAATCAGTTACAATTGAAGCTCATAATGTACGCATAAACATGATTGGAAGTTGTAGAAAAAACATTCTCAGAAGGGCAGTGCGGACCGCACAAAGGTGAGTACGGCCGCAGACTGCCCATTGCGGACCGCACAATTTTGAGTGTGGCCGCACAAGTCAGGCATACAATTCTCCTAATTGAAAGAGCTGCAGACCGCACAAAAATAAGTGTGGCCGCATATCCTCCACTGCGGACTGCACAAAAATGTGTGTGGCCGCATAATTTAAATTCCACGGGCACTGACCTAGGGTTTATGCAATTTTGTTCTCAAATCGTCATGGTTTTAGCAATCAAACATCATTAGCTACTTACCCAAACCCCAATTAACGTTCAAGAAGCTACCCACATGATTCTAAGCAAAAACAACTAAGCATTGACATTTTTAGGCATGGAAGTAACCCTAAATCTAAGAACAAAAGATGAAGAATCTAATGAAGAAATTAACATACCAGTAATGAAGATGCAGGTAAAGAAATGAGGGGAAAATTTGAGAACAATGGGGAAATTTACTATGCAAGCTTGGCTTCGGGGCTCAAAAGATCGAAAAGTCTAAAAATGTCACACCTCCCTTTTTGCACACCCACCCCGAAGGATAATGTATAAGGGAGTTTTTTCATTTAAAGTGACATTATTCGAAATGGGATTATTTATTTATTTTTTAGAGTCGCCACTTGGGATAGGATAGACTGGTGTCCCAAGTCACCGGTTTAACTTGAATCCCAAATCGAGGAAAATTTTGACTTCCCAGTTGGAGTCTGCGAACCAGAAATTCTGAATAAGAAATTCTGTTTACCCGAGGGAAGGTGTTAGGCACCCCCGGATCCCGTGGTTCTAGCACGGTCGCTTAAATTATTATAATTGACTAAAAATATGATTTTAATACATGTTTTAACTTATGTGCTTTTTAACTTTAACCGCTTTTATTATTATTTTAAAAGAGAATTGCAACGTCGTGAAAACGCGTCTCGAACCACGTCACATAAATGCACCCGCGATTTTTGACACATTTCGACTTCGTTGGGATTTGGATTTGGGTCACATAAATGTGCACCCGAGTTTAGGAAGGTAACATTATTAAAAGGCGCGCCTAAAGCGATTAACATGTTGATGTCTTTGTGGGAGGCCATGAAAATTCGCTAAATGGCACGTCCCGATTTCTAAGTATTTTTATGGAAGTAGTTAAAGAGGGCCACGCCATTTGTGATTTTTTATTTGGCGCGGCGCACCTCGATTTCATTGTTAAAGGATATTAGACTAATCTTCGGAAGTCCATGAGCTATTGTTATTCGTTATGGCTCGACTTCAACTAGTATCCAATTGTGCGTGAAAATCATATTACCACTACAATACACAGAATCCAAACAACAATACAGATGGAGGAAAATACTTCCGCAAACTCGTCCCTGTATGCTTTAATTATAATGGCTTTTGGGAATTGGAACCTTGAACGTGTATTAGCTATAACGCATAAACAGAAATTGTAGCTATCATTTATGTGTACATACAACTTAATCAAATTTGTCCTGTTTTAACACACGGACTTGATCCACAAAGTAGTCAACTCTTTATATAAAAAATGAAAGAAAAAGGAAACACCTCAAGCTAAATGCCTTGAACAGAATACCTTGGACCCCTTTTGAAATCAGCATTTACAATAACAATATCTAAACCGCTACTGATATTCAAGTTCTGCAATTATGTAATAATTACTGAGATTTCCAAATCTGAATTGATATATAGAGAAATATGCAAATTCTAACACACGTTATTTCAGTTAATTTATTTCAAACAAAGTTTTTCACTAGCTCATGATCCAAACTAATTGAACAAAAAGAGAACATTTCAGAAACACATAGGAGTAAGAAATCAAGGCTCAACAGAATCATTCAACATGTTTAACAACTTCATAAATAGATCATATAGAACGGAACAAGAGTACAAGGATTCTGTGTGCACCTACGATTCACGCGAAAGCAAAAATCCGATAAAGGCAGCAGAAGACAGAAATCGAAGCTCAGCTTAGCAGCAAACAACGGCAACAGCGAATCTGACCGGAAAACTCAGAGTATGACCATCGATGAACTCGAAACTCACCGGAGATTCGAATTACACCAAAATAAAACTCGTCGGAGCTCGGACCTCTCGCTTTTCATTTCAGCTCGTTTTTATCCCTTTCATGTGTGTTTCTGATTTTTCCTTTAACTCTCTAAATCGTGTGTAGTGTATCGATGGAATCAGCGAAAACGAGAGGGAACGAGTAATTTTTTTTAACGAAGAAGGATGAAGAAGAAGAAGCAGCTTCTCTTTGTCTATGGCTGCTAGGTTGTGTTTCGAGGTCCGTTCGACTGGATGAGAAACAGTGGCTAAGTCCGGTTCAGGGAGTGGTCGCCGGAGGTTCGATGAAGGAGATGACTCGGGGGGTGGGGTCTGTTCTTGCGGCACCCTGTTTCTTCAGTATAACAGGCGTTCGTCCCCCCAATTTTTCCCTCTCTTTGTGTATTATAGAGTCTAGGTTTTAGGTGTTGGGTCTAGGGTTGGGTATTGGGTCGGGTCGGGTCGACCCGGTTTGGGTTGGGTAAGGAGATGGACTAGTTTAAATAAGGAAGGGGTATTAAAACATTTGGGCTCACTCATTACATGGCCCAATCTTGAATTTAAGACCAAGCTTTTCCAATTTCCTTTTCTTTTTTGTTGTTCTTTTTCTTTCTTTAATTAATTAAAAATCTAAACTAAATTCCTAAATTAATTCAAACTGTAAAATTAAGCTAATTATCTAACTATAAAGTTTATAAAAATTAATTGATCCTAAATTAAAAGAGAGAAAAAAAATTAATAATCCGAAATTTTAAAGGTAAGAATGTAAAAATGGGCCATTTTGTGATTTTTATTTTTTAATAAAGCAACTAACTAATAAATTAATCCTAAAAATGTGAACAAATTCTAAATGCAATGCATGGTATTTTTGAATTTTAATGGAAATTAAATATTCACAATAATGCAAATAATTAACAAAATTCTACGAAAAATTCCTATAAAATTGCAAAAAATTGGGAAAATTATTTTCTGATATTTCATGGGAGTAATTCATATAGGGCAAAAATCACGTGCTCACAGCTGCCCCTCTTTGCTCGGGAACATGCAGAGTTCTCGGGCAAAGATAAGTGAGCGGATACGAGCGATTTTTGCCCGTTCGAATACTCCGTGTGAAGCATTTTTTGAAAGAGTCTGACCGAACCTTGCTATAAAGGAATCAGGTCAGTGTAGTTCTGGAAGGTTTGGTAGCTGGGACTACCAGGAGCTGTGATTTCACTGTTGTCGCTGCTGCTATTGCTTGCTGACCTCCTTATTACACCAAAAAGGAAAATCAAAGCTAAGCTAGCTATGCCTATCAACTTTGAGTTACAAGATTCCTATCTATAATTCTCTTGAAACTTGATCTTGAGTCTTAGCTGATTTTGCTGTGGACTTCGATCTGAATCTTGATGCTTGCAAGTTGTAGGTGTCTACTTCTTCATGCAGCATTGAGTCAAAACAGGGTCAACGGAGCTTGTGACTTCAATCAGATTTTGAGCAATCCGCGCCCTTGCTTGCTTCACATTTGAGTTCATCTTTTTTGTTCTTTTCTTCTTTTCTTGATTCTGGATTGAGATTTATTCCATTGGTCATCTCACACCTTGTGTCTTGAGGTTGATCTGCTTAGGATACCAAAACAAACAAACGAACGAAATTTTCTGCCCAGTTTTCACTAGGAAAATTTCGTGAGTTAGTTGTGACACATATCTAAGCAATCAAATCAGGAATGTGTAGAGAGATCCTCGGTTTTTGGCTGGGATTTGGAAAGAAAAAGCTCCACGGTTTTTTGGCCGTGAGATCCTCGGTTTTTTGGCCGGGATTTGGAAAGAAAAAGCTCCACGGTTTTTTGGCCGGTTGATTTTCCGGGATTTGGAATGAAAAGCTCCACGGTTTTTTAGCCGGGAGATCCTTGATTTTTTGGCCGGGAGTTGGAAAGAGAAAGCTCCACGGTGTTTTGGCCGGGAGATCCTCGGTTTTTTTGCCGGGATTTGGAAAGCTCCACGGTTTTTTGGCCGGGAGATCCTCGGTTTTTAGCCGGAATTTTGGAAAGAAAAGGCTCCACGGTTTTTTGGCCGGGAGATCCTCGGTTTTTCAAATCTAGAGCACCAAATGGGGATATATTCACTACTTCAAAGGGCCTACTCCATTTTGATATCAACTTGCCCGAAAACATCCTTAACCGGGAATTGAACAACAGAACAAGATCACCTTCTTTAAACTCCTTGTTGTGGATGTACTTGTCATGGAGGTACTTCATCGTTTCCTTGTAAAGGGACGAACTTGTGTAGGAATGATACCGAAATTCATCAAGCTGATTCAAATGTGCCACTCTTAGGTTTGCAACGACATCCCATTCAAGGTTCAAATTTTTCAAAGCCCACATGGCCTTATGCTCAAGTTCTACCAGAATATGACACGACTTCCCAAACACCAATCGATATGGAGACATCCCAATCGGCATCTTGTAGGCCGTACTATAAGCCCAAAGAGCATCATCAAGTTTTCTTGACCAGTCCGTTCGGTTGGCATTCACAGTCTTTGACAAAATACTCTTGATCTTCCGGTTGAAGACTTCAACCTGTCTGCTTGCTTGAGGATAGTAGGGGGTGGAGACTTTATGAGTGACACCATACTTGGTGAGAAAGGTATCAAAATCCCGGTTGCAAAAATGCGAACCCCCATCACTAATAATGGACCTCGGAGTACCAAACCTTTGAAGATGTTCTTTTTCAAGAATTCTACCACACTTCGAGCTTCGTTGTTGGGTAAAGCCATGGCTTCAACCAATTTGACACATAGTCCACAGCTACCAAAATCTAAGTGTTCCCACAAGAGCTCACGAACGGTCCCATGAAATCAATACCCAAATATCAAAGATATCAGTCTTTAAAATGGTGGTAAGGGGCATCTCATTCTTCTTAGAAATCCTACCGGCCCTTTGGCATTCATCACAATGATTGACAAGCTCACTAGCGTCCTTGTAGAGGGTAGGCCAATAGAATCTACAAGTCAAAACCTTTGTAGCCGTTCTAGCTCCACATGGTGACCACCATACGGTGAAGAGTGGCAAGCCTCAAGAATTGCCATTTGTTCTTCTTGCGGCACACATCGCCGGATCACACTATCGGTACATATCCGGAAAAGATACGGCTCATCCCTATAATAATCCAAGCAATCCCGTTTGAGATTCTTCCATTGGTTTGAAGAGAAGTCATTCGTACAATGCCGCTCACAAGATAATTGGCTAAATTGGCGAACCATGGCATCTCGGTCATTGAAACGTATAGGAGTTGCTCGTCGGGAAATGAATCATTGATCTCAATGCCGTCATGTGGCCTCCCTCCTCCAAACGGGACAAGTGGTACGCCACTTGATTCTCACTACCCTTGCGCTCTTGAATCTTTAGATCAAACTCTTGCAAAAAAAGCACCCACCGCATCAACCTTACTATAGAATCTTTCTTGATCATCAAATACCAAAGTGCCGCATGGTCGGTGTGAACAATCACCTTAGTACCCTTCAAATACGGCCGGAACTTCTCCATGGCAAAGCAATAGCAAGTAGCTCCTTTTCGGTCACTGTGTAGTTGACTTGGGCATCATTCATGGTCTTGCTAGCATAGTAGACCGGATGGAAGATTTTATTGATTATTTTCCCCAACACCGCTCCAACCGCAACATCACTAGCATCACACATGAGCTCAAAAGTCAAGCTCCAATCCGGTGCGGTTATAATAGAAGTAGTAGTCAACTTGAACTTAAGCAACTCGAATGCCTTCACACAATATTCATTGAAACGGAAATTGGCATCCATCTCCAAAAGTTTGCACAATGGGTTCACCACCTTGGAAAAGTCCTTGATGAATCAGCGATAGAAACTCGCATGACCCAAGAAGCTCCTCACTCCCTTCACGGATGTAGGAGGAGGGAGTTTGGGAATCACCTCAATTTTGGCTTGGTCAACGTCAATACCATGTTTTGAAATTTTGTGGCCGAGAACAATGCCTTCCTCAACCATGAAGTGACATTTCTCCCAATTCAACACCAAATTTGTCTCCTTACATCTAGCCAATACCCTATCCAAATTTTTCAAACACTCTTCAAACGAATTCCCAACCATAGAAAAATCATCCACAAAGACCTAAAGAATGTCCTCCACCATGTCGGTGAAAATAGCCATCATACACCGTTGGAAAGTCGCCGGTGCATTACACAACCCAAACGGCATCCTTGAAAAAGAGAAAGTACCATAAGGACATGTGAAAGTGGTCTTCTCTTGGTCCTTGAGAGCAATAAGAATTTGATTGTAGCCGGAGTATCCATCAAGAAAACAATAGAAAGCAGGACCGGCCAACCTATCAAGCATTTGGTCAAGAAATGGAAGCGGGAAATGATCTTTCCGAGTAACTTTGGTGAGCTTCCTATAGTCCATGCACACTCTCCACCCGGTAACGATTCTTGTTGGGATCAATTCATTCTTTTCATTTGTTACCACAGTCATGTCCCCTTTCTTTGGGACACATTGCACCGGAGAGGTCCACGAGCTATCGAAAATGGGGTAAACAACCACGGCATCTAACCACTTGATTATCTCCTTACCACCTCTTGCATTGCTTCATTAAGCCTTCTTTGATGTTCAACGGAGGGTTTGGCACCCTCCTCCAAAATAATCTTGTGCATGCAAAAGGTGGGACTTATGCCCCGGATACCCGCCAAAGTCTATCCGATTGCTCTTTATCTCCTTTGTAGCACCTCCAGTGTGGACTCTACCTGCATGTCAGTTAAGCAAGAAGAAAGGATAACCGATAAAGTAGAAGAAGGGCCAAGGAATTTATACATGAGATGCGGGGGAAATGGCTTTAGCTCCAAGGTAGGGGGCTCCTCGATTGAGGGCTTTGTTGGAGGAGTCTTCCAGTTTTCAATATCCAAAGATAGCTTTCGGGGCTCATAAGTGCACAACTCCATGACTTGCAATGCATTTACACACTCCACATAGCCATCACTCTCCTCATCATCATCAAGATTGAGCAAACCTGTTTCCAATTCCTCTTTAACATTCATTGTGGCACTAGCATCATCAACAATCACGTCCATCACCAAATCCACGAACGAACAAACTTCATTACTATTCGGTTGCCTCATTGATTTGCACACATGGAAAACTACCCTTTCTTCACCCACCCGGAAAGTGAGCTCACCGGCTTCCACATCGACAAGAGCCTTCCCCGTAGCAAGGAAAGGTATACCCAAAATGATAGGCACCTCATAGTCCACTTCACAATCAAGAATCACAAAGTCCGTTGGGAGGATAAACTTGTCAACACGAACCAATACATCATCAATAATACCCAAATGCCTCTTCATTGTTCGATACGCCATTTGCATCCTCATGGATGTGGGTCTTGGTTGCCCAATTTCCAAAGTTTTGAACACGGAATAGGGCATCAAGTTGATACTTCCCCCGAGATCACATAATGCTTTGGTGAAATTGGCGCTCCCAATAGTGCAAGGGGTTGTGAAGGCACCCGGATCTTCCAACTTTGGAGCCATTGAGTGCACAATAGCACTCACTTGGTGAGTCATCTTGATGGTTTCACATTTCATTGATCTTTTCTTGTTTACCCAATCATTAGTGAATTTTGCATAGCCCGACATTTGTTCCAATGCCTCAACCAACGGCACATTAATTGACAAACTCTTCATCATATCAATAAAATATTTGAATTGGTTTTCACTGTTTTTCTTTGCAAGCCTTTGAGGGTATGGATGAGGCTTTAGCATTGGTGCCTTAGCCTTTTGCACCACCGCTTCTGGCATGTCAATCACGTGTCCCCTAGACAGGTTCACTCTTCTTGCGTCTCCTCCACACTTTCATCTATATCAATTCTCACTTCTTCATTAGCTTGAACCACATTGCTTGGGATTTCATCCTCTTGAACCACAACATCTTCATCCACAATCCTTCTTTGATTTGAGGTGGTTGCATCTCCACCTTTTCCACTTCTAGTAGTCACGGCCATAGCATGTCCCGTATTATTCCCACCCTTCGAGTTCACCACCATATCACTAGGTAGTGCCCCCTTAGGACGAGTTCTCAAAGCTTATGAGATTTGGCCTAATTGAACCTCCAAATTTCGAATAGAAGTGTTGTGCGAGGCTATTTGAGCATCGGAGTCGGCATTCTTTTCCATCATCTATTTAAACATGTTTTCAATTCTACCCATCTCATTGGAAGAAGAGCTTGGGCCTTGAGAAGGATATGGAGGTGGATTGCTCGGTTGTTGGCACATCGGGGGCTTTTGAAAACCCGACCCTCGGTTGTTGTTGTTGTTCCACCCTCCTTTCCTCCCCAATTGCTTTGAGTGTTGCCACCCCAATTGCATTGATATATTACCCCAATTACCTTTATTTCCTTGATTGTTCCAATTGCTTATATTAGGATTGCCACCACTCCAATTGCCTTGGTGGTTTTGGTTATTCCAATTACCTTGGCTCCCTTGTGATCTCCATTATTGTTGATTTTTCCCTTGAGCATTGTTTCTTTAACGTTGATAATTGTTGACATATTGAACTTCTTCGTCTTTCTCATTGAATGAATAACCTTGATCATAACCACTATCATCTTGCATAAATTGCTCCGGACGGTTTTTCATTTGTTTACCTTGTTGCCGTCTTTTGTTTGCCATTGCATGAACTTGTTTCAGCCCTTGAACTTGTTGAAGCTGAGCTTTGGCCAATTGGTTCATGGTAGTTGTCAACTTGGCAATAGATTGCCCATGATCATGTAGCTCCTTGTGTAGGTGAATAACTTTAGGGTCACCTTACAGAACATTGGATCTACTTTGCCATGCCGAAGAGGTATCCGCCATCTCATCAAGAATTTCACAAGCTTCGGCATATGGCGTGTTCATGAAGTTTCCCCCGGCGAGTTGGTTAACCACACATTGACTAGTGGTGTTGATCCCCCTGTAGAAGGTCTGTTGGATCATCGCCTCAGTTATATCATTGTTCGGGCACTCTTTAACTATGGTACGATATCTTTCCCAAATCTCGTGCAATGGCTCATTGGGTTCTTGCTTGAAAGCAAGAATCTCATCCCGAAGCGTTGCCATATGTCCCGGAGAGAAGAATTTGGAAATGAATCGCTCTGCCAAATCATCCCAAGTGTGGATGTAATGATTGGGTAACATCTCTAACCAGTCCAATGCTTTTCCCCGTAAAGAAAAGGGAAATAGCCTCAACCTCAGCGCGTCCTCGGAAACATTTGTTTGCTTGCTCCCCCAACAAGTGTCGACGAACCCCTTGAGATGCTTGTAGGCATTTTGACTCGGAGCCCCAGTGAAGAATCCCCGTTTCTCTAGTAGTGTAAACCATCACGTTGGTAATTTGGAAGATGCCCGCCCTAATGCGGGGCGGTACTATAGCACTTGCATAACCCTTGTTTGGTAATTATCGGTGGGCTGCTGCTCTTGGTGGAGGTGGGGGAGGGGCGGGCACATTATCGTGAGGCGGGCAACCTTGTCTATCAGCTTGAGGTTCAAGAGGAACCTCTCCATGGCATCATCGTCCACTTTCTCCCCCAATGGCACATTTCCGATGGGCTCGTTGTTGAGAGCCATTTTCGTACCTAAAATCAATTCAAACACAAAATTACTTCCAAAGAAAGACAAAACACATAAAACCTAGATATATTGAAATCCGTATAACTCCCTAGCAACGGCACCGAAAATTGATCTCGCCCAAACTCACACCAAGATTATAAGTAGTGAGGCCGTCGAAGCAATATAAATCTCAACACAGGTCGGGGTCGATTCCTCAGGTTGTTAGATATGGGATTAGGTATATAACTAGAGTAAATGGATGATGTGCCTTAGATTGCACTTCCACATATTCTTTGGTTGTTTCTATTTCTACTTTTAGCTAATGATTGCAAATAATAAACTAGAAGACAATATTTTTGGTTTTAGTTGTTTTTCAAATGGTAAAGGATCTAGGGTCGTGACATCCACCTAGGTGGCTACCAAACGGGTTGTAAACTCTAGGGCTAGTTTGATTAATCGGAATCATAATATAGCAATCACACACAATTGCTCACTCTATACCTCTCGGTAGTTTGAGTGATTTTGCCCAATTTCGCTTTCTCAAGACCAAATAGATATTGCACAAATCAAGTGATATATGCTCAAGTCGGGTCTTACTATCTCTAGATTTGACCCTTTAATTGGGACTATCAATTTATTGAGTTCACCCCAATTCCTTATTAGCCAAGTTTTCCTATACCTAGTCTCTCTTTCTCAAGCAAAGACTAGGTCAAATAGGCATGCGTCAATGTTTGCAACCATTAATTCTTGAATTTAAGCATAAACAAAGCAAAATATCACTAACCCAATCACAAACAAGCCCTAAAATTAAATACCCGTTAAGTACCCACACAAGGGTTGAGCCACAACCCTAGCTAAAGATTTAGCTACTCATCAAAAATAAAGAAATACAAGAAGAAATTAACATAGAATGCATAATAATTGATTAGGACAAGAAAATCTAATGTTTAAAAGTTAATCTAGTGCAAAATTACTCAAAGAAGTAAAGAAAACGGCTCAGGTGCTCCTCTGCAAACTAAACTTATCCTAAAAATGACAAAACATTCTATTTATACTAAGCTAAAAATATCTTACAAAAATGCCCCTACGAAGGTTGTGCGGCCGCATAATTCGTGGGTGCGGCCGCACATAGGATTATGCGGCCGCACAAAAGTGGCGGTTCGCACTCCTTCACTTTCCAGCTCTCCGAATCTTCAATCCTGTGGACTGCATAATAATGGATGTGGCCGCACTTGATCTCCTGCGGCCGCACAATTTCAGTGCGGTCCACACTCCCTGAGCTGGCTAAAACACCACTCTCTGAATCTCCCTTTTGCGGCTGCACTAGAATTGTGCGATCCGCACTGCCAGCCCTTTTGCTTTGTTTTGATTCTTGTTCATTTTAGACTCCTCTATGAGTTGATTTTGACTTCTATGGCTCGTTCCCCAATATTCCTGCAAGTAAGCACATTTCGTTAGTTTCCAAGAATACCTTTAAGCATTTTTGAGCTAAAATGCAAGTAAAAGAGAGCAAATAAGCGGTCAAAATCCCTACTTATCACCATCCATCGTGCCGAGCTTATAAGATCTCTTTCCGACGATGTCGAGGACTTGGTAGGGTCCTTCCCAATTCAGGCCGAGCTTCCCTTCATTAGGTTCTCGAGTGTTGATGGTGACCTTCCTCAGGACTAAGTTCCCGACTCTGAAGTGACGAAGGTTGGTTCTCCTATTGTAGTATCTTTCGATTCGTTGCTTTTGTGCATCCATTTGAACGAGTTAGGCTTCTTGTTTTTCAATAATTCAAGGCTAGTATTCATAGCCTCGTGATTTGATTCTTCAGTTGTGTGTCGAAACCTGGCACTCGGTTCCCCGACTTCGACTGGAATCAAGGCTTTAGAGCCATATACTAAGGAGAATGGGGTTGCCCCCGTACTGGACTTTGATATCGTTCGATATGCCCAAAGGACTTCAGGTAGAATTTCTCTCCACTTTCCCATGGCGTCGTTCAACCTTTTCTTTAGATTCTGAAGCATAGTTTTGTTCGTTGACTTGGACTGTCCGTTTCCACTTGGATGATACGGTGTCGATAAGATCCTTTTTATTTTATGTTCTTCGAGAAACTTCGTTACCTTGCTGCTGATGAATTGCTTTCCATTGTCGCATACGATTTCGGTAGGTATCTCGAATTGGCATATGATGTGATCCCAGATAAAGTCTGTAACTTCTTTTTCTCTGACTTTCTCGAAGGCCTGTGCTTCCACCCATTTAGAAAAGTAGTCAGTCATAAACAAAATGAATTTAGCTTTACCTGGAGCCGATGGCAGAGGGCCAACGATATCCATCCCCCATTTCATGAATGGCCATGGGAACAGGACCGAATGAAGTTGTTCTCCGGGCTGAAGATCATTAGCGCATACCTTCGGCATTTATCATATTTTTAAAAAAATTCCTTAGCGTCTTTTCCCATACTATCCCAATAGTATCCTGCTTTGATGACCTTGTGAACTAATGATTCGACACCGGAGTGGTTTCCACAAGTACCTTTGTGGACTTCTCGTAGAACATAATTGGTGTCCCCTGGTACCAAACGTACTGCTAACGGTCCATCGAACAACCTTCTGTACAATGTTCCATCTTCAGCTAATGTGAATCGAGCAGCTTTTGTTCGTAGGGATCTCGATTCCGTAGGGTCCGATGGGAGCTTTCCATTTTTCAAGTACTCGATATACTTATTCCTCCGATCCCAAGTTAAGCTTGTAGAGTTTATCTCGGCATGACCTTCCTTGATCACGGATCTTGAGAGTTGAAGACAGTCCCCAAGCTGATCTCGTCTTCCTCGACCGATGACCCCAAATTTGCAAGTGCATCGGCTTCACTGTTTTGTTCTCAAGGTACATGTTGTAATGTCCATTACTTGAAACGGTGCAAAGTTACCTGTAGCTTGTGCAAATACCTTTGCATTCTATCCTCTCGCACCTCGAAGGTTTTGTTTACTTGGTTTACTACCAGCATAGAGTCGCACTTGGCTTTGATGACTTCCGCCCCCAAGCTTTTAGCTAGTTTGAGATTTGCGATCATGGCCTCGTACTCGGCCTCATTGTTAGTCAGCTTAAAAGTTTTGATAGATTGTCTAATAGTGTTGCCCGTGGGCGGCTTCAAAATGATGCCTATCCCGGAACCCTTCACATTCGGAACACCATCTGTGAAAAAGGGTCCATACCCCCGATGATGTGCCCGATTTTAACAAGAGTTCCTTTTCAACTTTGGGCACTAGGGTTGGTGTGAAATTGGCCATGAAGTCTACTAAAATTTGAGACTTGATGGCCGTTCGGGTTGATACTCGATATCGTACCCACTGAGTTCGATGGCTCATTGGCCAATCGGCCCGATAATTCAGGCTTGTGCAAGATATTACGAAGTGGGTAAGTGGTTAACACGCATATGGGGTGACATTGAAAGTATGGTTTTAACTTTCTAGAGGCTTATAAATGCAAGTGACAATTTCTCTAAGTGTGGATATCTAGTTTCTGCTTCTCCTAAGGTTCGACTTACATAATAAATGGGAAATTGCGTACCTTGCTCTTCTCGAACTAAGACACCACTTACCGCGATTTTCGATACTGCCAAGTACAAGTAAAGTTTCTCATCAGCCTTTGGAGTGTGAAGTAGTGGTGCGCTCGATAGGTATCGCTTTAATTTCTCTAATGCCTGTTGGCATTCCGGGGTCTAGGAGAAATCGTTCTTATTTTTGAGTAGAGAGAAAAATCTATGGCTTCAATCCGACGACCTCGAGATGAATAGTCCTAAAGCAGTTATCCGTTCGGTCAGCCTCTGCACGGCTTTTACACTGTCCATGACGGTGATATCTTTGATGGCCTTGATTTTATCGGGGTTGATCTCGATCCCCCGATTCAACACCATGAAGCCTAGGAATTTGCCCGAACCGACCCCGAAAGCACATTTCTCGGGGTTGAGCTTCATGTTATATCTCCTCAAAATCTCAAATGTTTCTTGCAAATGAGCCAAATGGTCCTCTGCGTGCAGGGACTTAACTAGCATATCATCGATATAAACTTCCATTGACTTACATATTTGTTCTTCGAACATTTTATTTACTAGGCATTGGTAAGTAGCTCCTGCATTTTTTAGCCCGAAGGGCATTACATTATAACAATATGTTCCATACTTGGTGATAAATGAAGTATTTTGCTGGTCTTCCTGGTTCATTAGAATTTGATTGTATCCGAAATAGGCATCGAGAAAGGTAAGGATCTCGTGGCCAGCCGTGGCATCGATCATGCGATCGATGTTAGGCAGTGGAAAAGAATCTTTGGGGCATGCCTTTTTTAAATCTTTATAATCTACACATATTTTAAGTTTGTTCCGTTTTTTAGGGACTACGACTACATTAGCTAACCACTCGGGGTACTTTACTTCACGAATGGACCCTATTTTGATAAGTTTAGTTACCTTGTCTTTTATGAATGCGTGCTTTACCTCAGATTGGGGCCTTCTCTTTTGTTTCACCGGTCTGAACTTTGGGTCCAGGCTTAGTTGTGTGTTGTTATCTTCGGCGGGATCCCTGTTATGTCTAAGTGGGACCAAGCAAAACAATCTATGTTATCAATAAGAAATTGTATAAGCTTTTTCCTGAGTTCGGGGGTTAATCCCGTTCCGAGGTATACCTTTTGCTCGGTCAGGTACTCGATCAATATAACCTCTTCCAACTCATCGACCGTTGATTTGGTGGCGTCAGAATCTTCGGGAACAATAAAAGTTTGAGGGGTTAGAAAATCCTCCTCCTCTTCTTCTATCTCCTGCTTCCCCAATTCGATCGAGGCTGGTGGCTGTGATTGCTATTTGGCTTCCTGTTTACCTTTGATGCTCGACCTTTTCGAGGTTTATAACGTCGATATCGGTGTTACCTCATCGACCGCAAACATTTCCTTTGCAGCATGTTGCTCCCTGTATATTGTTTTTATACCATCCGACGTCGGGAATTTCATCATTTGGTAGAGAGTCGAAGGGACCGCCCTCATATTGTGAATCTAAGGCCTTCCGAGTAGGGCGTTGTACCTCATGTCGCCCTTGATCACGTGGAACTTGGTATCTTGAATGGTTCCAGCCACATTCACCGATAGAATAATCTACCCTTTAGTCGTTTCACTGGCCATATTGAAGCCGTTTAAGACCCGAGCTGCGGGCACGATTTGATCCTGTAGGCCGAGCTGCTCCACGACCCTCGATCGGATGATATTCGCCGAGCTACCTGGATCCACTAAAACACGCTTAACTTGAACTTTATTTAATAAGATATAAATTACCAGAGCGATGTTGTGGGGCTGAGAAATGCCTTCTGCTTCTTCGTCGTTGAATGATAAGGAGCCTTCGTGCGTTTGAATATGGGTCCCTGTGGAATGTCGACCCCACCGACGATCATATCAATGACATGTTGGGGTTCCTCATGTTCATTTTTCCTGTTGGCGTCCCTTTCTCTGAAATGATTCTTGGCTCGATCGCTGAGGAACTCTCGAAGGTGGCCCTCATTGAATAGACGAGTTACCTCCTCCCTTAATTGCCTGCAATCCTCGGTCCTGTGACCATGCGTGCCATGATATTTGCACATCAAGTTTGGGTTTCTTTGGGAAGGATCAGTCTGTGTGGGTCTGGGCCACCTAGTATCTTTGATCCTTCCGATTTCCGATACAATGCCCGATGTGTCGATACTAAAGTTATATTCCGATAACCGAGGTGCCTCTGTGGGGTCGGCATGCTTATCAAAACCACTTTTGCTCATAACTCCCCGAGAATTCTGTCCTCGATCACTTCTTCGATCATTCTGGGCGGAATTGCTTCCTGAACCATTGTTCCTTCGATCTGCGGTATATGGTTGATATTGTTCTCTATTTGACCTTGGCTCTTTTTCCCTAACGACGTCCCTCTGGGTTTTAACTGCCGACCTGTTTGGATGTACTGAACCACAAGGGGCTCCTAATTGGTTGTCCTCGACCCCGATCTTTGATTGATATCGATTGTGCACATCTGCCCAAGTTACAGCTGGATGCTCGATCAAATTTTGTTTCAACCGATGTGATGCTATCGAACTCCGCTCGTTCAACCCTTGGGTGAACGCTTGGAACGGCCCAATCATCTGTGACCGGTGGCAACTCCATGCGTTCCATTTTAAATCGGGATACAAACTCCCTCAGCATTTTGTTATCCCTTTGTCTTACCTTGAAAAGGCCCGATTTTCTTGTTGCGACCTTTATGGCCCCGGCGTGTGCCTTTACGAAAGAATATGCTAACATGGAAAATGAGTCGATGGAATTTGGTGGCAGGTTGTGATACCAAATCATTTCTCCCTTCGAAAGTGTCTTCTGAACTTTTTCGACAGCACTGAATCGATTTCATCATCTTCTAAATCACTACCCTTGATGGCGCATGTATATGAAGTAACATGCTCGTTGGGATAGGTGGTCCCATTATATTTGGGTATGTGTGGCATACAATACTTCTTTGGAATAGGCTTCGGAGCCGCACTGGAGGAAACGAATTTTGTACAAACTTCTTCGAATCCAACCCTTTCAAGATTGGCGGTGCCCCCGGTATCTGATCAACTCGAGAGTTGTATGTCTCCACTTTTTTATCATTAGCTTTGATTTTCTTCTCTCCTTACTCGATTCTCTTGGAGAGCTCCTCGAGCATTTTTATTATTGCAGGATCGATCCCCGATCCGTTACCATTCGACCTCTCTAGCACCGGCTCGGTACGACGAGTGATTTCTGGCTCAACCTCACTCGGAGTTCTATGTTGATTTTGTAACTGAGCAGTAGCGGCCTGCTGAGCTTGTGGCATCTTGAATATCACCTGGAGACTAACTCCTCCGTCTCCTCTGCCCTGTGTACCTTGACCACCAGATCGGCCTTCCCTGTGTACACTCCCTTGGGGGTCCGCACCTAGGTCCGCATTTAGAGCAATGTGCGAACTGACATCGACCGGATCGGCAACCGGTGCTCTCCCGAGATTAGCCGCTGGCACCCCGGCTCCTGGAGTAATTACATTGTAATTTTTCCCGTGAAACCCGAGACCATCATCACCATGTGTGGGTGCATTTTGTGAGTTTGACATGTTTTAACATGAGAGAAAAAATACTTGACAAGAACAAGCGTGAAATAATGTGTGTTATCAGAATCAGCACCGAACAATCACTATTATCCTTAGTCCCATGGTGGGTGCCAAATGGTTTACCCTCAAATTCAGATAACAATTAAACTTATATTATGGTTTTAAGGATATGTGATTTCGTCCAATGCCAATGGATAAGTAAGAAAATTTCAAACCAGTGTGTTAGCCAGATCTCGACCTCGACTTGGGATAGCCTCGAGGTGGGATGGCAAGAATAGTAAAAAATAAAGCAACTCTGATGAACAGTAAATGAAATAGCAGGAAAGTAATGAATGTATATATTCTCGTCAGTGAACAATGATGCCCCTCACAAATGAATGGGATCTCTCTTTATATAATAGAGGAGTCCTAAATAAGGTACACTTCTAATTATAGTAGGAAATCATATTAACATCTAATTACCCCTGTAGATCAATCCGTTTCGAGATTCACGCCACGATTTTCGACCAATCGCGGATATATCGCCTTTTCCGTTATCAAGCCATGCCGGTGTCACTCGAAGTCTGTCTCTTTCTGTCCGCAATCGAGGTCGACCTCGACGTCCTAGCTCTTTGACGTGACATTCCTATCTCGACCAAGGAATGAAATCGGGTAGCTCCGATTTCCACCATATATAGATAGTCCCCTCGTTTCTTAGAGTAAAACGATAAGAAACAACTTGAGCCTCGATTTTCTGGAGACCCGGATAATGATGTCATCCCCGACGTAAGTGATCAAAATGACCAAAATATCCCATCGGTATAGTTCCCCAAACCATTAATGCTTGCCAGTGACGGTCGGCCACTGGAACCACCAAACCGTCGCCGTGAATCTATAAATTCAGGCTCTTTTGTTGAATCTAATTTTACTTTTGCCTTCACCAAGTTTTCTAAGTTCCTTACTCTCTCCATCTCTTCTCTTTCACCACCCATTGAGTCAACTTAATTAGCACCAAAAATACCAATTTTCATCTCTTTCCGCTTCCTTCTACCTGAATCAATGGCGAAAACCTCCAAGACCGTCCCACAAAAGGAGAAAGCTTCTTCCTCTTCTTCCCGGCCGGCCGGTGATAAAACGTCGGTGGAACCGCTCCCTCACGAGTACGTTCCCGGCCCTTGTGTCTTAAAATCTGACTTCAAAGTCGAGAACCCTCCATTGATCCCTGGCCGATGTGAACACGTGTCGAGATATATATGCTCGATAAAGGCGGGCCATCTCAAGGTTTTGAAAAGCGACTGTAACTGGGGGGCTGAGGTCATGGTACATAAAACTTCTAGACCCAGCAACTCTAAAAGACGTAAAGCTTACCGATAAAGCTGACTCGGGCAACACCTACTGAGGAGGCCTACCCGTCTGTCTGTCTGAACTTGGATGCGTGAAATGCAGCGTTCCCCAAAAAAGGGACGTCAGTACGAAATAATGTACCGAGTATGTAAGGCAATAAAATATCTGAAGCTGAAACTGAACTGATAATATAATAACTGAAAGTTACTGAACTGATCATTCAAATATTTACTTCTTTAAATATCGATGCCGCTTACAAAAGATTCTGCATACGCCCTAATGTATAAGATCTTTCCATCCTTAACCACTGGTCTTGTGTTCGATATTTGCAAAAAATAAAAGAACCCTAGTATTTAACACTTTCTCCTTTAATGAGCCTTACATTATCCGGGTCTGAATTAATCGGGACTCAAAGCAGCCGACACCTGGTGGAAAACCAAAACAAAAAACAAAAGAAATGAAAACCATATATATATTGTCATTTCCCTCTCTTTACGATCCTGTTCGGCTGTTCCTTTCTTCTTTTTTTGTTGCTAAAGAAAGGAATACTTTATATTAAAAACCAAGAAGTCTAGCTATTGCATAACATAGGGGTAGATCGTATAGCGATTGTCCCCAATTTGTCTTTAATGAAAGTATTTAAAATAAAGTCCGGAGGAGTTTCCTAGTATATTGTGTTGTCTTCCTCCATTATCGTTGATTGCATGGAACGTCCGTACTTTGCTAGAGCGTCAGCCAAAGAGTTGACTTCCCTATAAATATGGGTTATAGTCTCCAATCCAACAACATCAAGAAGAAAACTGCAATCATTAAGAAGATGTGAGAATCAATATCGTTCAACCTGAAATAATTTACATAATACCTACGAATTTGTTTCCACTATAATTGCAAAGAGATTTTCTGTGAAGGAGATTTCCATTTCGGCTAGTAGTGCAAGTATCTCGGCGTGTAGGGCAGAATATGTAGTTGCTTTCTGCATAAAACCCACAACCCATGAGCCACCATAGTTTCTAATGATTCTCCAATACCACTGGTTTGGTGGGTTGGATCATAAGCTCCAAATGTTTAGCTTGTAATGACTGGTAGATGGTGGGAGACACCTTACTGGGACTTGTAGCCGTGGTTTTGGAGATGTTATGGACTGAGTGAGTGAGAGGAATTCTGCTACTTGTAGCATGATTTTTTTTGCATGTAGTGGATGAGGTATGATGTAGTATGGTGCTTTGAAAGAGGCATTTGGTGTGTGGATGGTAGTATCTTTGGTGTACTCATCCTTCAGCTAGTTGACAAGGTTGTGCAGTTGGGGTATGTGTAAGTTGAACAAAGGCCATAAATGGCAGGAGTGTTTGCATACAAAGAAGATGTGGTTTATGTCTTCCACAATATTTGGGCAGAATTGACAGAAGTGTGATTGAAGTATTTTTTTCTGGTACAAAAAATCTTTAATAGGGAGCTTGTGCTGAACAAGTAACCACAAGAAGAATTTGTGTTTGTTCAAGCACTTGAAGTGCCAGAGTCAAGAGTAATTTCCATGTGTAATGATGATAGTTGGTTGGTGATCTGGAGTTGGAGCAGATATGCTGATTTAGTAGTAAAATTGCCAAGGGATGTTAATTTCCAAAAAGATTAGTCAGGTTTGTTGGTGGAGGATGGAATAAGAGTGTGGTTGATTAATTCTACTGTATCAGGATGAAAGGATAAGGATAATCTTCTCAGAGTCCACGAGTGGTTTGAAAGTATTGATGATGCTGTCAATTGTTCCTCCATGTGGTGTAAGGGGCCTTGGATCGTGTGGCGCAGACAGCTATTGTTTGGGAGCCAGTTGTCGTTCCAGATGTTGATGTTTGTTCCATCCCCTATGTTCCAAGAGAGTCCTGTTTGGAAGAGGCCAGTGGCTTTGGTCATACTTTTCCATATGTATGAATTAGTTGGCTTGGCTTGGTATGTTCCTGCTTGTCTACGTTGAACATATTTTGCTTGAAGTATTTGACTCATAATGAGTTTGCACTCTTATGGAAACGCCAAAGTAACCCTGCTAGCATAACATAATTTTTATCAACAGTTTTATATAGTCCAAGGCCCCCTAGTGATTTGGGAGTGGTTACAGTCTTCCAGTTGGCAAGGTGGACTTTTTTTTTTCGGGGTTGATCCCTACAGAAAATTTTGTTGGATACGGTCTATGTGATTTCTAGTGGAGGTTGGTAATAGATTATTTTGCATGGAGTAGTTTGGAATAGTGGCCAGAACTGAGTATACTAGGGTACTTCCTGCCATGTTGAGAGTTTTAGTTTTCCAACCGGAGAGTTTATTATTCATTTTATCAATAATGAATTGGTAATCCTTGAGTTTGGGAAAGTTATTTCTTAAGTGACCAAGGTATTTTCCAAAATTAATGGACTTAAATATGTTTAGAGCTCTAGTCAAATAATCTTGTGTGTTGATGGGCACACTTTTTTAAAAGAAAACTTTGGATTTGGAGAAGTTGATTTTTTGCCCCGACTGGTTGTGTAGCTTATTGAATATATTTATAATAGAGTTGACGCTATGAAGGTCAGCGCGTGAGAATAATATAAGGTCGTCCGCAAAAAGCAGGTGAGAGACTGGCAGTCCAGATCTACTAATCATGACTGGCGTCCAGTCTCCATTGGTTGTTGCTTGGTCAATTTGGTGAGATAATGACTGCATACAAATGATGTAAATGTAGGGAGAGGGGAGATTTCCTTGGCGTATACCTCTCGATGGTTCAAAAAGTTTTGTGGTTTTTCCATTTATCATGATGGAAATGATAGAGGAAGAGATTCAATTCATGATTAGGTTGATAAGCTTTGTGGGGAATCCTAAGTTGTGGAGCAATTTGCGGATGAAAGACCATTCAAGCATGTCAAACATTTTTTCAAGGTCTAGTTGAGCATCATGTTGCCCATACGACCTGACATGCATTTGAAAGAGTGGATTTCTTCTTGCACTATGATGGCATTATCGACAGCCCTTCTGCCTAGCAGGAAACTGCACTGGTTAGGACTAATTAGGTGTTTGAGGAATGGGCGGATCCTATTCACTATTATTTTAGTAATGGTTTTGTAAACGGTGTTGCAAAGACTGATTGATCTATATTGAGATATGTGCTCAGGGTTCTTGACTTTTCGGATGAGATTGATAACAGTGGTGTTTATTTTACTTGGAATGGTAGAAGATTCAAAAGCATCTTTGCAAATTTGCAATACATCTCTTCTAGTGGAATTCCAATATATTTGAAAGAAAATTGGATGTAGCTCATCTAGCCCAGGGGCTTTAAAGGGTTTGAAAGACCTAATTGCATGGTTGAATTCTATTTCAGAGATGGGCCTGGATAGATGGACTCTGTCCTCTTCTAACAGTGCGTATCATAATGTTCGTGGGTTGCATTGGTGCTGGAAGTAAGCTCAATTAAGTAAATAGTATTGTAGTGGTTTAGGATAATGGAATTGATTTCTTTGTGATCGTAGGTCCAATTACCTACAAAGTCATTTAAACCTAGTATTCTATTTCTTCTTCTCTGTTGGATGGTAAAAGCGTGGAAGAATTTAGTGTTAGTGTCGCCCTCATTTAGCAAAAGAACTCGAGATTTCAGTTTCCAAAAATCTTCTTTATTATTTAGTACTACATTTTATTGGGCACACAAGTTATTTTTTATGTTTTGGTGGAAGAAGGATTTGGTGGAAGTGTCCATTTTTTGAAGACCCTCTAGTCTGGCTAGAAGGACTTTTTTGTGTGAAAAATATTACCAAAAGTAGACTTATTTCAATCCTTGACGTGGTTTGTAAAGATTTTTAGTGCACTATGGTATATAAAGGACTGATGCCGGTGTTGATTAACAATACTTTTAAAATCAAGGTGGTTAAACCACATAATTTCCAGCCTAAATAAGTTGTTAGGCCTGGCTGTTTTTGAAAGACATAATTAAAGGGGACAATGGTCCGAATGGTTCTAGGAAGATGTGTGTAACGACCCGGCCGGTCGTTTCATGAGTTACCGCTCCGTTTCCACCAATTCTGCTTCTTTATGCTTTGTTCATCTGTGTTATATGGTATCGGGATGGTCGGTTCGAATTCGGAATGATTTTGGAAAGGTGTGAGACACTTAGTCTCTAAGTTGGTCTTTTAGTTGGAAAAGTCAACCGGAAGTTGACTTGTGAGCATACGATCTCGTAATTTGGCTATTATGATTCGGATAGCTTCGGGAGGTGATTTAGAACATAGGAGCGTGATCGGAATGTATTTTGGAGGTCCGGAGTATTTAGGCTTGAATTGGCGAAAATGGATTTTTGGCATTTTCCGGTTGATAGTGGAAATTTTTATATCGGTGTTGAAATGGGAATCCAGGATTTTTAGTAGGTCCGTTGTGTCATATGGGATGTGTGTGCAAAATTTCAGGTCATTCGGACGAGGTTTGATAGACTTTTAGATCGAAAGTGGAATTCGGAAGTTTTTGAAGTTCTTTGGCTTGAATCCGTGGTTGATTTGATGTTTCGATGTTGTTTTAGGTGTTTCGAAGATTGGTTTAAGTTTGGAAGGTGGTATATGACTTTCTCGTGCTTTTGGTTGAGGTCTCGAGGGCCTCGGGGTGATTTTGGAGGGTTGACGGGAAGTTTGGAGTTGGAAAATTCAGCTGAAGTGCTGAAGCTCCTGTCATAACCGCACCTGCGGCTTGGGGGCCGCAGGTGCGGGCCCGCAGAAGCGAAAAAGGGATCGCAGATGCGTCCAAGGGAATGAATGACTGTATCTGCAGATGCGAAATTTTAGGCGCACATGCGATGGCGCAGGTGCGGGATTTTGAACGCAGGTGCGGTCCTTGGGCGGATAAGTGGAATCCGCAGATGCGCACCTGGGACCGTAGGTGCGTGTCCGCAGGTGCAAGATTTCGACCGCAGAAGCGGTTTAGCTGGGGCAGAACATACAAATTTGGCCCTTCGCAATTTTTGAGTGGTTTTTCACCATTTTCATTCGGGAGAGAGCTTGGGAGAGCAAATTGAAGAGGGAATTCAAGAAGGTTTCGTGGAGGTAAGGTTTTTGGACCCTAAACTTGTTTCTATGGTGGTTTTGACTGATTAACCTTGAAATCTATGGAATTTAGTAGCAAAAATTGGGGGTTTAGGGCTTGGGAATTGGAGACCTAAATTTAGGGATTTGAGGGGTCATTTGTGGTTGGATTTTGGTATATTTGGTATGTACGAACTCGTGGGAGGATGAGGATTCTATGGATGTAATTTTTATCAGATTTCGAGACGTGGGCCCGAGGGTCGGGTTTGGTCAATTTCGGGATTTGTGATGTAATTTGATTAATTTCGTATGGGTTTCACTCCTTTAGCGTATATTGATGGTTATAAACTGATTTTGGTTAGATTCGAGGCATTTGGAGGCCGAATCGAGAGGAAAGGGCGCCACGGGCAAGAGTTGGGCTTGGCTTGAGGTAAGTAACTCTTCCAATCTTGGTTCTGAGGATTCGAAACCCCAAACTATGTGTTCTATGATATTATAAAGGTGACGCAATGCCAAGTGACGGGCGTGTGGGCGTGCACTGGGAGAAACGCGGCCTGGATCATTCTAGAGCACCGCTTAGTGGTTCTTTCTTACCAATATCTGTGCTGTAATTATGTGATTTAATTGGGGGAGAATTACACACTAGTACAATTCATACACATATATTGCAATTAGTTAGCCTAGTTACAACTTTACAATTTTATAGCCCAAAGATAAAAGGTTAAGGTCCTAAAAAAGCTTTTTTGCACCACCAACTACTGATATTATTCCTTCTTTATAAATTCCTACGCTTCGTACAGATTCCAATTGAAACAACCAACTTCAATTGTGGCATTTAAATTCCGAAAACACATGAGGCTTTTATATTTGAATTTGCTTTTCTTAGTATAAAATTGTATATAAGTGGAAGCAGTAGAAACATCTATAATTCTAGAGGAAACTTAGACTGTTTAGATGATAAAATGAGAATAGTGATATATTTTAGAACCATTAATGTAATTGAAGGATCTTTGTCAAATCTTATATTTGTTTCTTCCCCAAGTTTCAAATGGTAGAAATCAAAAAAAAAAAAAAAAATAAAAGTTGCTGCAAGTTTGAAATATAGCAGAAAAATACAAATAAATTGATTTTATACATAGATTTTCCGAGAAAAAGTAAGAATAAAATACAAACATTTCAATTTTAGTTTTAATTGTACATGTACATTATATATATAATAATGTATAACTTTATATATGAAATATATAATAATGTATATAAAAAAAGAAGAAGAAGAAGAAGAAGAAGAAGAAGAAGAAGAAGAAGAAAGAAGAAGAAGAAAGGAAGAAGAAGAAGAAGAAGGAAGAGGAGGAGGAGGAGGAGGAGGGAGGGGAGGAGGAGGAGACAGGAGGAGGAGGAGGAGAAGAAAGTAGGAGAAGAAAGTATCAAACTTTCATGGAGGCCAATTATACACACAATATTGCATAATGAAAAAATTATATTTATATAACATTATACACAAATATACATATTTATACACAAATATACACACTTATACATATTTATACAGAATTATACATAATTTATACAATATTGTATAAGTATGTATAAATATCAATTATACAAAATTTAAACTAGAAAACACCTTATGTCCATCACCACACCTCTATTTTAACACCAAAAATTTGCCTCACCAATTAATAATATCATTATTAATTAACACCCATCCAAATTGAAGCACGAAGTCACAGTGTTATTCGAATTAAAAAATTTCAAAACATTCGAGTCGATGTTTTGAGAACCCAGCAGTAGAATTGAAAATTTTTCGACCAAAATTCTTCACACAATTGAGTTTAATGCACAGGGACATCCATGGCCCATATCATGGAGCTTTGAGCTTCAACGAAGATGGCTTTTTCAGATCTAAAACTACAATTCAAATTCAAAGGATACATCTTTTGTGGTGTGACAAAGAAAAAATGAAATAGGTAAGGAAATATTTTCTGTGAAAAGATAGGAACAGAGAGTAATGGAAGACGATGAAAAGGGAAGGGGTTCTGATGGAGAAGATGATGGAAAGAGTGATGAGGCAGCGAAGAAGACAAGGGAAAAGAGGAAAAGTCTTTTCATCATTTATTTTGTCTTGTTAGCAACTATAAGGGCTAAAGGGTGAAATAAATTTTACATATCATATACAATGTGGGCTAGTTTTGGTAGCATTTAAAAATATGGGCCAATTTTGGAAGCATCATGGTATCAATTGTATTTGAGCGTAATTTTTCCTTTAATTGGTGCGCTGTGAATCATACTGATTATCATGTTAAGGCTTCACGCCAATATTATTGAGACCCAAGAGGTCGTTTCTTGCTGTCATATCATTTGTTTTGTCGATATTTTGTACTCAGTCCTATTCATGCATATTATATCATGTCTTAGTCTTGGTTATTGCTATTTGACACATCATATTATTGTCCGGGCTAGTATCATGACATTTTGAGCCCGTGTGTATGAGACTGGTGAGTTATGACTGAGTGAGGCCGAGAGCTTGATATTGAGTGGTAGTATAGGATCGGGCTGCACGCCGCAGCAAGATATTGAACTTGCCTTCGTTGGCTTTGTTATAGCGCTTGGGCTAATGAGAGAAGCCCCTCCGGAGTCTTCACACCCCCAGTGAGCGCAGTTGATGATATTGAGGGATGGATCTTCCCTGGACATGGATCTTGTCCGAAGTATTATACCGGGAGATGGATCTTCTCCGTGAGGCTGAATTGGCTTGTGTCCTCGGTACTTGATGACTGCGGTCAGTGATATATATTCCGGGATGGATCTTCCCTGGGCCGGATGGCCATGTACAGTTGAGCACTTGCGAGTGGAGGTTCATGGAACATTGATCATGCTAGTTGTGCATTGGTATATATAAAATCTCTGAGTTTTGAACTTCGTACTATTCAGTTGCATTTAAATACTGTCGAGCTTTACTTGAACTGTAAGCATGTCTGCTTTCCCGTTCAGTTATATGTCATTACCTGCTGAGGTTTGGTTCGTCACTACCTGTCAGTCCATAGGTTGGACTTGTTACTTACTGAGTTGGTGTACTCACGTTACCCCCTGCACCTTGTGTGTAGATCCAGGTATTTCGAGTCACGGTAGCGGTTGCTGATCATATCGTTGTGGGACTGTTCTTTGGAGATTGCGAGGTAGCTGCTTGGCGACCGCAGTTCCGTCTTCTCCTTCCTTATCTTCCTCTTAGCATAATTGTTGGATATTCTCATACTATGTAGTCTTGTTTATTTCGAACAGTTGTAGTACTTTTGCTCATGACTATTGACACCCGAGGTCGGGCTTGTATTTCTTTCCGCATGTTTTGGATTTCGACTTTTATGTTATAGGATTTCTGCTAAAAATATAATATTTCTGAAGTTTCAATTGGTAAATGAAGTAAATGGAAATAAGTGGCTGGCCTAGTTCCACGATAGGCGCCATCACTACTGGGTCGGTTTTTGGGTCATGACATGTTGGTATCAGAGCCTAGATTACATAGGTCTTACGGGTCATGAGCAGGTTTAGTAGAGTCTCGCGGATCGGTACGGAGACGTTTGTACTTATCCTCGGGAGGCTGCAGAACCTTTAGGAAAAACTTCACATTCTTGAATTCTTGTCGTGCGAATCTATTGACTCTGGTAACTAAACTTCTATTATTCTATTCTCTCACAGATGGTGAGGACACGTGCTGCCGGTCAGGACGGACGACCACCAGTACCACCAGTTGGGACCACTAGAGGACGAGGATGCAATCGAGGTCGTGGCAGGGGCAGGGGAAGGGGTGTAGCCCGTACAACGGCTAGGGCAGCACCTGCAGATCCACCAGCCGCCCCAGTTCATGATCAGGCTCCAGCGGATGATGCTCCAGCAGTACCGGCTCAGGCACCGGCTGTGCCTATTGTTATTCCGGGTCTCCAGGAGACCTTGGCTCCAATTCTGACAGTGTGCACTAGTCTCACTCAGGCAGTCGCAGTCTCTACTACAACAGCTACTTCCTAGGCCGGGGGAGGCACTTAGACTCCCGCAGCTCGCACACCTGAGAAGGTTGTGTAGGGACTTCAGACACCAGAGGCACCACCAGCCCAGCCGGTTGCCCCTGCTCAGGATTATGTGGTTCCAGTTATGCCTGATGACGAGCAGCATCGATTGGAGAGATTTGGTAGACTTCAGCCTCTGACTTTCAGCGGAGCAGAGGGCGTGGATGCCCAGGGTTTCTTAGACAAGTGTTAGAGGATTTTACGTATAGTGGGGATTTTGGAGACTAGTGGGGTTGCATTTACCACTTTTCAGTTTTTTGGGGCTGCCTTCACCTGGTGGGAGGCTTATGAGAGGCGTAGGCCTGTTGGTGCGGCGCCCCTCACCTGGCATCAGTACTCCATTCTCTTCCTAGAGAAGTATGTACCGCATTCCCGCAGAAAGGAGCTGCGCAAGCAGTTCGAGCAGCTGCGTCAGGGGGCCATGTGTATATTACAGTATGAGATGAGGTTCTTCGAGTTGGCCTGTCATGCTATCTTGCTAGTTCCAAACTGATAGGGAGAGGATCAGGAAGTTCGTTAATGGCCTCAACTATCAGCTATGGATTTTTCTGACCAGAGAAAGAGAGTATTTGGCGCTTCGTTTGAGGAGGTGGTTGACATTGCTAGAGAGATCGAGTCAGTTCGCCTCCAGGAGAGAGATGAGAGGGAGGACAAGAGGTTTCAGGGATCTGGCAGCTTTGGTGGTACTTCTTCGGGAGGTCAGTTTCAGCACAGCAGAGGCCATCCGTTTAGACATGCCGTTCAGGTCACCGTGGTGGGTCATCTGGCCATGGTTCTCACAGTTCACATCAGGGTCACTCGTCCCTCAGTGCCCTTCCAGCTCAGAGTTCGACTCAGCCACTATCAGTTCAAGGCTCATCTATGCCTGGTTCTTCTAGTGGGGATCCCGATGCGCGGGGCTCCCTTTAGTCCTCACCGCCATTTGCCGGGAGAAGTTGCTTTGATTGTGGAGACTTGGGTCATATTAAGAGGTTTTGTCCCCGTCTTTCGGGAGGGTCATCCCAGCAGAGGAGTCAGCCTTCAGCTTCAGCACCAGTTATTTCCCCACTCGCTCAGTCAGCTCGGGGTGGAGGTCGGTCAGCTAGGGGTTGCCCTAGAGGGGGAGGCCGATCAGTGGTGGTCAGGCCCGTTTCTATACCCTCCCAGCCAGACCAGATGCTATTACTTCAGATGCTGTGATCACAGGTATTATCTCAGTCTGCCACAGAGATCACGGGAACTCCTTGATAAGGGGTTTATTCGGCCTAGTGTTTCGCCGTGGGGTGCTCCTGTCCTGTTTGTGAAGAAGAAGGATGGCACAATGAGGATGTGCATTGATTACAGGCAGTTGAACAAGGTTACAGTTAAGAACAAGTACCCCTGCCTTGCATTGATGATTTGTTCGACCAGCTTTAGGGGGCGAGGGTGTTCTCCAAGATTTATCTCCGTTCAGGGTATCACCAGTTGAAGATCAGGGACTCGGATATTCATAAGACAGCTTTCAGGACTCGATATGGTCATTATGAGTTCCTTGTGATACCTTTTGGGCTGACCAATGCCCCAGCATCATTCATGCATTTGATGAACAACGTGTTCCGGCCTTATCTCGACTCATTCATTATTGTTTTCATTGATGATATTCTGGTATACTCGCATAGTCAGGAGGAGCACGCGGAGCATTTGAGAGTTGTGTTGCAAAGGTTGAGGGAGGAGAAGCTTTATGCAAAGTTCTCCAAATATGAGTTTTGGCTCAAGTCGGTGGCTTTCTTGGGGCACGTGGTGTCCATTGAGGGTATTCAGGTTGATCCGAAGAAGATAGAGGTGGTTTAGAGTTGGCCCAGATCGTCCTCAGCCACAGAGATTCGCGGTTTTCTTGGATTGGCGGGTTATTACCGTCGGTTCGTTCAGGGATTTTCATATATTGCATCATCCTTGACCAAGTTGACTTAGAAGGGTGCTCCATTCCAGTGGTCGGATGCGTGTGAGGCGAGCTTTCAGAAGCTCAAGACTGCCTTGACCATGGCTCCAGTGTTAGTTTTGCCATCAGCTTTAGGTTCATATATAGTGTATTGTGATGCTTTGAGAGTGGGTATTGGATGTGTGTTGATGCAGGAGGGTAGGGTTATTGCTTATGCTTCTCGTCAGTTGAAGCTCAACGAGAAGAACTACCCTGTTCATGATTTAGAGTTGGCTGCCATTGTTCACGCATTGAAGATTTGGAGGCATTACTTGTATGGTGTGTCTTGTGAGGTGTTTACTGATCATCGTAGCCTCCAGCACTTGTTCAAATAGAAGGATCTTAATTTGAGGCAGCGGAGATGGTTGGAGCTGCTAAAGGACTATGATATTACTATCTTGTACCATCTGGGGAAGGCCAATGTAGTGGCTGATGCTTTGAGTAGGAAGGCGGTGAGTATGGGAAGTCTTGCATTTATTCCTGTTGGGGAGAGACCTCTCGCAGTTGATGTTCAGGCCTTGGCCAACCGGTTGGTGAGGTTGGATATTTCGGAGCCCAGTCGGGTCTTAGCTAGTGTGATTTCTCGGTCTTCCTTGTTTGATCGCATCAGAGAACGCCAGTATGATGATCCTCACTTGCTTGTCCTTAAGGACAGAGTTCCGCACGATGATGCCAGAGATATGATTATTGGTGATGATGGGATGTTGAGGATGCAGGGCCAAATTTGCGTGCACAATGTGGATGGGCTTCGGGAGTTGATTCTGGAGGAGGCCCATAGCTCGCAGTATGCCATTCATCCGGGTGCCGCGAAGATGTATCAGGATCTGAGACAGCGTTATTGGTGGAGGAGGATGAAGAAAGATATGTGGGATTTGTAGCTCGATGTCTCAATTGTCAGCAGGTCAAATATGAGCATCAGAGACCGGGCTGCTTGCTTCAGCAGACGGATATTCCAGAGTGGAAGTGGGAGCGGATCACCATGGACTTTGTAGTTGGGCTTATACAGACTTTGAAGATGTTCGATGCTATTTGGGTGATTATGGATCGGCTGACCAAGTCCGCGCACTTCATTCCTATTTGTAATACCTATTCTTCAGAGCTGTTGGCAGAGATCTATATCCGAGAGATTGTTCGCTTGCATGGTGTCCCATTTTCCATCATTTCAGATAGAGGCACTCAATTTAATTTGCAATTTTGGAGGGCCATGCAGAGAGAGTTGGGTAGTCAGGTCAAGTTGAGCATAGCTTTTCACCCTTAGACGGACGGGCAGTCCGAACGCACTATTCAGATATTGGAGGACATGTTGCGCGCTTGTGTGATTGACTTTGGTGGTTCATGGGATCAGCTTCTACCGCTCGCGGGGTTTGCTTATAACAACAGCTGCCAGCCGAGTATTCAGATGGCTCCATATGAGGCTCTATATGGGAGGCGGTGTAGATCTCCAGTTGGATGGTTCGAGCTGGGTGAGGCTAGGATTTTGGGTACGGACGTAGTACAGGATGCTTTGGACAAGGTGAAGGTAATTCAGGAGAGGCTTCGTACAGCACAGTCGAGACAAAGGAATAAGCTGACAGGAAGGTTCTTTATGTGTCCTATATGGTTGGGGAGAAGGTTCTACTGAAGGTTTCACCCATGAAGGGTGTTATGAGATTTGGGAAGAAGGGTAAATTGAGTCCTCGGTACATTGGGCCTTTTGAGGTGCTTCGGAGGATTGGGGAGGTGGCTTATGAGCTTGTTTTTCCACCCAGCTTGTCGAGTGTGCATCCGATATTTCTTGTTTCTATGCTCCGGAAGTATATTGGGGATCCGTCTCATGTTGTGGATTTCAGCACGGTTCAGTTAGAGGGTGATTTGACTTATGATGTGGAGCCAGCAACCATTTTGGAGCGTCAGGTTTGAAAGTTGAGGTCAAAGGATATAGCTTCAGTGAAAGTGTAGTGGAGAGGTCGGCCCATGGAGGAGGCTACCTAGGAGACCGAGCGAGAGATACGGAGCAGATATCCTCACCTATTTGAGACTTCAGGTATGTTTCTTGACTCGTTCGAGGACGAATGTTTAATTAAGAGGGGGAGGATGTAACGACCCGGCAGGTTGTTTCATGAGTTACCGCTACGTTTTCCCCATTTCTACTTCTTTATGCTTTGTTCATCTGTGTTATAAGGTATCGGGTTGGTCGGTTCGAATTCGGAATGATTTTGGAAAGGTGTGAGACACTTAGTCTCTTAAGTTGTTCTTTTAGTTGAAAAAGCCATCCGGAAGTTGACTTGTGACAATACGATCTTGAAATTTAGTTTTTATGATTTGGATAGCTTCGTGAGGTGATTTGGGACTTAGGATCGTGATCGGAATGTGTTTCGGGGTCGGAATGGGATTCTGGGAGTTGTAGTAGGTCCGTTGTGTCATATGGGATGTGTGTACAAAATTTCAGGTCATTTGGACGAGGTTTGATAGACTTTTTGATCGAAAGCGGAATTCGGAAGTTTTTGGAATTCTTAGGCTTGAATCCATGATTGATTTGATGTTTCGATGTTGTTTTAGGTGTTTTGAGACTGGTTTAAGTTTGGAAGGTGGTATATGAGTTGCTTGTGCTTTTGGTTGAGGTCCCAGGGGCCTCGAGGTGATTTCGGAGGGTTGACGGAAGTTTGGAGTTTGAAAATTTAGCTGAAGTACTGAAGCTCCACCCATAACCGCACCTGCGGCTTGGGGACCACAGGTGCGGGCCCGCAGAAGTGAAAAAGGGATCGCAGATGCGTCCAAGGGAATGAATGACTGGATCCGCAGATGCGGAATTTTAGGCGCACCTGCGAGCGCATGTGCGGGATTTTGATCGCAGGTACGGTCCTTGGGCGGATAAGTGGAATCCGCAGATGCGCACCTGGGACCGTAGGTGCGTGTCCGCAGGTGCGAGATTTCGACCACAAAAGCGGTTTAGCTGGGGCAGAACATATGAATTTGGCCCTTCACGATTTTTGAGTGGTTTTTCACCATTTTCTTCAGGAGAGAGCTTGGGAGAGCAAATTGAAGAGGGAATTCAAGAAGGTTTTGTGGAGGTAAGGTTTTTGGACCCTAAACTTGTTTCTATGGTGGTTTTTGACTGATTAAACTTGAAATCTATGGAATTTAGTAGCAAATATTGGTGGTTTAGGGCTTGGGAATTGGAGACCTAAATTTAGGGATTTGAGGGGTCATTTGTGGTTGGAGCTCTGGTATATTTGGTATGTACGAACTCGTGGGAGGATGAGGATTCTATTGATGTAATTTTTATCGGATTCCGAGACATGGGCCTGGGGGTCGGGTTTGGTCAATTTCGGGATTTGTGATGTAATTTAATTAATTTTTTATGGGTTTCACTCCTTTAGTGTAATTGATGGTTATAAACTGATTTTGGTTAGATTCGAGGTATTTGGAGGCCGAATCGAGAGGAAAGGGCGTCACGGGCTAGAGTTGGGCTTGGCTTGAGGTAAGTAACGCTTCCAATCTTGGTTCTGAGGGTTCGAAACCCCGAACTATGTGTTCTGTGATTATTATACAGGTGACGCAATGCCAAGTGACGGGCGTGTGGGCGTGCACCGGGAGAAACGCGGCCTGGATCATTCCAGAGCACCGCTTAGTGGTTCTTTCTTACCGATATCTGTGTTGTAATTATGTGATTTAGTTGATGAGCTGTGAATCATGCTGATTATCATGTTAAGGCTTCACGCCAATATTATTGAGACCCAAGAGGTCGTTTCTTGCTGTCATATTATTTGTTTTGTTGATATTCTGTACTCAGCCCTATTCATGCATATTATATCATGTCTCAGTCTCGGTTATTGCTATTTAACACGTCATATTATTGTCCGGGCTAGTATCATGACATTTTGAGCCCGTATGTGTGAGACTGGTGAGTTATGACTCAGTGAGGCCGAGAGCCTGATATTGAGTAACAGTATAGGATCGGGCTGCACGCCGCATCGAGATATTGAACAAGCCTTTGTTGGCTTTGTTATAGCGCTTGGGCTAATGAGAGAAGCCCCCCCCTCCCCCCCCCCCCCGGAGTCTTTACACCCCCAGTGAGCATAACTGATGATATTGAGGGATGGATCTTCCCTGGACATGGATCTTGTCCGAAGTATTATACCGGGAGATGGATCTTCTCCGTGAGTATTTCTTTCCGCATGTTTTGGATTTCGACTTTTATGTTATTGGATTTCTGCTAAAAATATAATTTTTCTTAAGTTTCAATTGGTAAATGAAGTAATTGGAAATAAGTGGCTGGCCTAGTTCCACGTTAGGCGCCATCACGACCGGGTCGGTTTTTGGGTCGTGAAAATGTGTGATCGTAGAGTCAGGGTGCATGTTAAGCCATGAGGGGTTTGCATAGAAACGGTCTAATCTTTCTAGAATTAAGTTCTTTCTAGTGCTCCTTAGGTTTGACCAGGTAAATCTTGAGCCTGTGAATCCCAGATCAACCATGTTGATATTTTGGATGTAATCTAGCAGTGCATTGGCACGATTATTAATAATAGGGTTTCCACCGAATTTATCAGCGGCAGAAGTAATTTCATTAAAATCCCCACAAAGGATCCAAGGTTGTGCATGGAATGCAAAAATTTGCTCGAGATTGCCCCACAATGTTTTCCTATTATTAAAACTAGTACTAGCATAAACTAGTGATAGAATCCAGGGTTGACTTGATGGACTTAGCTGGATATTTGCATGTATCTCCTGATTTGTGGCAGCAATGGGGTCCACATGCGCAAATTCATGTTCCCTCCACAGCATGATCATCCTTCCTGAATAGCCAATAGCATCTAAGTGAAGCATGTTGGTGAACCCTAATTCCACCATTAGAGCCTCGTGTGCTGCCTCCTCCATTTTTGTCTCAGTGAGACAGACCATAGTGGGGTTGTTCCATGAGAGGACTTCTCTGAGGTTCATCCGAAAATCTGCTCCATTGGCTCCCCTACAGTTACATAAAAGTATCTTCATTAGGGGATTGCTTTATGTTGATCTCTCTCGATGGGCCCTCGTGGGGTTTAGAGCAAGAGATAGTCGGTGGTAGTTGATTTCTTCTGTAGGAGGTGCTTGCTCCCTCATAGTTGGAACCGTCACAATGGAGTTAGTGGATCTACATGGTAGATCCTCATGTTAATACCCATCTTCATAACCAAAGGTGAAACACTGATGAGGAATTTTCTTTTTGTGTTTTGGGGCAGGGTGAGTGTTGTTATCGAAATGTTCTGGAGAACTTGATCGAGGATGCTTGCCTGCAAGGGACGTATGCTCGATGTCCCTAGTGGTGGTGGAGGTGAGTCCAGTCACTGTAACTCCTTGAGGAGGAACTGTGGTAGGAGTGGTACAACATGTTCTTCTTCCTAGTGATCTGGCGAAGCGTTCTGGGAGCCATATATGGTGATGAGCTCCATGAGTTAGGTGGTAGGGGTGTATTCCAGCGCGTTGGCGTCTCCGTTGCCTGTTGAGTGGTCGCTGTTGCTTGCATGTCTAAGATCTAATTGTTGAGTTCTAGAGCAATTATTTCTTGGACTTGCAGTAGCTAGTGCGCATGTTGCATCCTCATGTTGGAGTGCAGTCCTTGGGAGACATAGTGTGATAGGGTTGATGTGTTCTCCATCAATAGGGTGACTTGTTGTACCATGTAGTCGTAGTTCTAGTGGCGTGGCAGTGGTGCGTGTGGTTGTGGCAGTGGTGGGCCTTCCTCTTATGGTTGTGGTATTGGTGCTTGTATCATTTGACTATAGTACTGTTGGTGGTGCAAGTGGAGGTTATTTTCGTAAGCTAGTGGGAATTGGTAGGGGTTGTAGTACCCGCTCAAGGGGTAATTGTACCCCATCTGAACAAATGAGGATTGTAGGTAGAAAGTTTGGTTCACCGAGTGGATTTGGGTGTGTGTGTTGTTCGGGGCAGGTGGTGAGTTGGGAAGGGTGGATGCTGGTAACGAGCATCGTTGCCCAGAGATCTGCTGCAGGGTTCTCCGTAATTCCGGCGAGCGTTGTTTCTCAGTGGTGATCAAGGCATGTTTGAGGTTAGGTGTTTATGATAGTTCTTCTTTGGGTTGTGAGATGGTGGAGTTCGAAGCAGAGGAGTGGGAGTAGGTTTTAGTAGGGGGGCATCATTGTGATTGAGGTTTATAGGATGTGACCGCCTGGCGATTGAGAGCTCTGGATCCATTTCAGACAGAGCTGGATTTGGAGTAGCAGAGCTCTGTTGTGCATTTAATGCACTGACCGGGGTAATAATTTGAACCCTAGTTGGGGTGGTGGTAGTTTTTAGTAGAGAGGGTTTGTTACGTTTGCGGGATATGCCCGGTTTGAATATATTTGAGGTTATTTCCTCATTAATGATCTGATGGCCTTATTATTCTTCGTTTTACCAAATTTTTGGGGGAATAGTTGTTTCCGTAGTGGTCTTTTTGGTATATTTATTTTAGATAGTGTAGTAATAGTAGTGGGGTTATTTGAAAGATGTTTGTTGGAAAGGTCGTTTTTGGATTTTAGGGGGCAGAGGTGATTTGATTGTTTAGGGGGGGGGGTGTAGGTGTACAAGTAAGGGTTACCTCATTTGGTAGTGGAGTAAGTATGACCTAGGTTAATGCCAGGTGGTAGGGGTTCAGATAAGATTGAGAAGGGATTGTGTGTGGGGATAAAAGATCTTTTCTTTTGATTTTGTAGTCCTTTTTCCACGTTGTATTGTTAAGTCAACACCCGCCACATCAGATACAGACGTGGCTCCTATTCTCTGTGTATTTTTGCTCAATTTGTGGTGGGGTAGGTTCCACTTGGGTAATTTGATCTGTGTGACGTGGCTCGAAATTCTCGTGGGGGATTGACTGGGTGTTGTGGGTGCTGTGAAGATTTTTTTGGAGACAGTGTTGGATTACTCACTAATTAGTCAAATCCGATGGTTTGATACAAAATGTCACAGGTTCAAATCCTGTCATCCCTACCTATTACTGCTCAAAGGAGCAGTAACGAGGGATTTCGCCCATCATGATTAGGTGTAGAACTCCCCTCTTCGTAATTTTTGAAGATGTTAGTAGGGGTGTTGGTTTTTGGTAATTTCCTTTTCCCTTCAACTGTGCTTGCGTCATTATTGCCGGTTTCTATTACTGCATTGGGGTTGACGACTGGTGCCGGGGTTGGTTGTTAAGTACCGGCCTGCTCTTTTTCTTTTTGGGTATCAAGGCCCTTCAATTGTGTCTGGCTTTAGGCTTTCACCATTTTTCGGTGTGGTGACCTGTGGTCCCTTCTTTGTTATGCATTGATTATGTTTATTTCCTAATCATCCACACAGAGTACTTAGGGGATTTGTGTCTTCATAGTATATTTATTGGAGATGGGTTCCCAATAGCATAGATGTTGGTAATGTTTTGCCTATTGGTGCCAGGATGCATAGCCTTGCGTATCGTCCTCTTGGGCTGTGCAGTTGTCGATTTTAGGTGTGTCCCTAGCATTTGTCCAATCCTTGTCAGGATTGAGATATCATAAAATTCAGTTGGTAAGTCTTGTAACCTAATCGATATTGTGGCAGTGAGTGGTTTTGCCTCATATGGATTGAATTTCGGTTCCCATTGTCTTATAGAAAAATATTGTGATCCAATGAACCATGGACCCTGTTGCAGTGCTTTATTGTAGTTGCCTGGTGAAGTAAATTTATAGCCCGTTTGGCCAAGCTTATAAAATTAGCTTATTTTGAGAAGTGCTTTTCTCAAAAGTACTTTTTAAAAAAGTGCTTTTGGTGAGAAGTAGTTTGTGTTTGGCTAATTAATTTGAAAAGCACTTTTGAGCAGTAATTAGTGTTTGGCCAAGCTTTTGAAAACTGCTTCTAAGTGTATTTTTCTCAAAAGTGCTTCTCAGAAAAGTGCTTTTGGAGAGAAGCTACTTTTTTCTGCTTCTCCAAAACTGCTTCTGCTTCTCCTCAAAAGCACTTTTTTTTCTTTCCAAAAGCTTGGCCAAACATCTCAATTTTTGGCCAAAAATGCTTTTGGCTAAAAAAAGCACTTTTGGCCCAAAAAAAAAACTTGGCCAAACAGGCTATTAATGAGATAGAAATCATTACCCAGATCTATTAAATTTAGAGCTTCCGATGATGTCCATAATCGATGAATCTTGTCTCTTAGTTGGATGTACCCTAACCTCCTCCCAAGTAGCTTAATGATGATGGATTGTTTCCATGGTTGGTATAGTCTTTCTTTTATCTTGTGTTGAAATTGGGATGAAATTTGGGTGATTTTCCAGGTTTGTGTTTTCATCTTCAAGAGAGATGTTGCTGAAAGAATTGCATTCAAACTAGATGTATGCTGGTGCTTTCAGAAGAGATTAACTTTTCTTTAAAACTGTTTTTTCCGTTTGACTCATCCTTTGGTCTGTTTCTACTGCGTAGTAATTGGTCGGCTTCTTCGTCGTTCATCACGTCGTTTATTTCTTCCATTTGCTTGGTTGATTGTTGGTCGATTGTTCGATTGATTAAAAAGTAATGGCCTTCTCTCTCTACTTTCTAGAGACACGCAAATTAAGAAATTCAAACATAAGAGTAAAACAAATAACTCGTACAATTTCTACTATCGTTCTTAAGGTCAAATTCACATGTAATTAATTAAGTCATTTCAAATGAAAATATCATACAAACGAAAACCAAAGAGTGCTTATACATGTTGACAAGAAAAAAAATATTCAATTATCCTGTTGAAAAGCATTCACAAAATATGACAATAGCCGGTATGTATCATATATTCTACTCCTTGAAAAAATAACTAGCGATTTTGTTAAGGTTATAAAATTTAGTGCTATGTCTTGATCTCCAATGACAAATCTTTTTTTTTTTAGAGTAGAAATTAGAGGGTTTATAATAATACGGGTACCTGAAATTTGAAAAACATAAGAACTAGATCACAAAACTCTAAACAATATCATTGTCACGTATCAAATAATCCAATCACAAGAGCAAAACCTACTAATTAATTAGTCATGAGTTACTTTTAAAATTGAAGTTAGATCGATCTATGATAATACGAGAATGAACACGTAATCTAAAGTCTAAACAGATAAGACAGCGCATAAATTGTGAACGGAGAACTAACTTGTTCTTGGTAGCGGAAGCAGAATACTGAACCGCGACTAGAGTTACTGACCGGTGGTGGTCGTCACGATGTGTTAGAGCAAACCCCCAATGGCACAACCCAAACCTTAATCTGATTCTAGGAGAAGCGAGCGATGGAAAAGAAAAAAGTTCCATCTCTCTTATTTATCTTAGTAATACACTGTATGCGTACTTATATATAGATAATATTAGGGTTACAGTAATTATAAAAATTACTGTATTTTTCCTAATGAATTTTTACAGCACCCTTTATAGACGGCCGACTCTATTTCCAACAATACATGTACCTAAAATTAGAAAAACAAAAGTCTAGACAATAACATGTGTCTGGTATCACATAATACCATCACTCCAGAGAAGAACATACTAAATAGATTTATAACATCAACTAACCAGATTATCAATGACACAATTTAATGGAGTTTCACACCTTAATCGTTAATCCACTTTCTCTTAACGATTTATACGCATCTTAAAATAATTGAAACGGAATCATACAAGTTTATACTCTTAACTAAACATCCAAACACATTTTTCTTTGGCACAAACTACATCTTTTAACACGTATATATGGTTTGCGTCAAAGCTAGTAAACTCTACATCTGCCCTTGCAAGATATATCTCATATGATATTTTTCAGTCAACTCTTTGCTTTTACGTTTTACTTCTAATATTAATAAATAAAAATAAACATGATGGGTCTTCAATTTCTTCGCCTTATGTTTCTTGTGTTTTGATGATCTAACAAACTTACTGTTAAGAACCAGATAGGGAACCTGACTCACTTAGTACACATTTCAAACGAACGAAGTTCGGCCTGAACTCCAGCTAATGAACTACTACAAAGAGGAACACGACAGGGACCTGATCCCTAGGTGATTCTCTGACAGAAGTACAAGTCAACAGCTGGAACTGCCTGCTACTGTTCACGCGACAGTGCAACAATCACTTCCCATTGAAGAGGCGTGTACTAAGAATTGAGATCATCCTTGTGATGTCTTTGGCAATATAATAACATGGTTCAAGGCACAAGATATTCACTTGTGCATTTAGTGATATTCTCTCAAGCATTAAAAGAGTCAATTCAGCATTGAAGTCACAAGTGTGTCAAGAACAAGAAGACTACTCCACTAAAGGATCAGTTTCACAATGAGTCTATGTGCATCCGTAGTTGAGTTGTAATCTTGTTATTTACTCTTCATTGTAACTCCTATCTTGCTTTCTTAGAAGCTGTGTTTTAGGAAACCCAAAAAATCACAAACCTTCTAAGTTTGTGTTGTGACTAGAGTTAGTCATAAGCTAAAGTCTTTGTAACTAGTTAGTGAAAAAGTAGCTTGTGGTAAGCGTACTATAAGTTAGTTGAGTTAAAGTCTTTGTAATAGAATCATTACAAAATGGCTTGTAATAGTGTGATTACAAGTTAGTGAAGTTGAAAGCCTACAAGTATAGGTCGTGGTTTTTGTCCCCTTTTACTTACTGCTTCCTAGTATTCTTAGTGGAAAGTCATAAAGGATCAGGTGCTCTATAGTTTGGTGGACTCATATAATATAACAATTGGTATCAGAGCGGGTTCTTTCTAAAAAGTTAACACCTAGAAAGGATCTCAATGGCTGCTCCACCCAACCTTGAGGAAGGACAATCAACCTATTGACCTCCTAGATTCAATGTTTAGTACTACTGCTGGTGGAAGACTCGTATGCATGATTTTATAACGGCTGAAGACTCAGAACTATGGGACATCATCTGTGACAGTCCACATGTTCCTATGAAGAAGCTTGGAGAAACTGGACCAATGGTGCCGAAAGACAGAAAAGAGTACAGTGATATTGACAGAAAAGCCGTAGAAAAGAACTATCGTGCCAAGAAAATCTTGGTATGTGGTATAGGACCTGATGAGTACAACAGAGTCTCAGCTTGTGATTCTGCCAAAGAAATATGGGAAGCATTGCAAACCGAACACGAAGGAACCACTGAGTATGAGCTCTTCAGAATGAAGGGCGATGAGTCCATACAAGATATGCACACTAGATTCACATCCATCATAAATGAGCTTCATTCACTTGGAGATGTTATTCCCAGAAACAAGCTTGTAAGGAAAATTCTCAGTGTCTTACCTGGCTCTTGGGAGAGTAAGGTGTATGCTATCACTGAAGCTAAAGATCAACGAACTCTAACCATGGATGAGCTGATTGGTAATCTGAAGACATACGAGATGAAAAGAAAGAAAGACAATGAAAGGAGAGAGCTAAAGAAGGAAAAAAATTTGGTGCTCAAGGCTGAAAACAGTGACTCAAGTGAAGAAGATAGTGACATGGCCTATCTTACTAAAAGGTTTCAAAAGATGGTTCGAAGAAATGGTGGTATACCAAAGAGGGGCAGCTTAAGTAAAGCAAGGAACAATGATCTCTGTCACAAGTGCGGAAAGCCAGGGCATTTCATCAAAGACTGTCCACTTCTGAAACAGGAGCAATACAAATAAACCCTGACAAAGCAGCAAAAAGGAACCCGGTGCTAGACAAATGATTCAGTCGAAAAAGTGCAGCTGACAATATTGTGAAGCAGGCTCTTGCTGCTTGGGGAGACTCCTCCAGCAAATCAGAAAGGGAACCAGATGCAGAAAACAGCTCCATGATGGCAGTGGAAACTGAAGCAACGAAATATGACTCACTGTTGCGCTGATGGGTCAGTCTGGCGATGATGAAGAGGATGAAAATGATGAGGTAAATTTAAGGGATGTTCAGAGAAATCTGAAATCCTACTCTTCTAAGAAGTTAAGGTCATTAGCAAATGTTCTAATTGATGCATATTATATTCTTATTAATGATAAGTAGATCTTGACCATAGAGCTAGGAGACGCTGAACAATCTAGAGATGATCTGGTGGTCTGTGCAGTGGATCTAAATGAGACCATAGCTAATCTGGAAAAAGAAAAGGAAGCTCTGAATGAAAAATAAGTAGTGTAGAAAATGAAAGAGATGACTTGATGGTAGTGGTTGTTGATTTGAAGGAAACCATAGAAGACTTTAGCAATGAAAAGCAACTCTAGAAGAGAAAATTGCATCTACTGAGCAAGAGAGGGATGACTTTTTAGTGATAATCCCTGACCTAGAGGAAACTATTGAGAGACTCAAATCAGAACTTAGGCTTGCAAGTATTGAGAAAGGGAAACAAGTAGCCAATGAGTCACACATCAAGCTTGAAATGGAATTGGATGATGTTAAGACTAGTCTATGTGGTGAAATTGAGAAAAATAGGCAGCTTCAGGCTGAACTAAAAAAGGTAAAAATGGATCTTGAGAAATCTCTCAAGTGGACCTGGTTCTCAGAAGCTGTCACTGACATATAGTTCAACAATAGTGGAAACAGACAGGGAATAGGGTTCCAAAAGGAGAAACTCCTAACAACCTTCACAGCAAGTATGTCACAGTTTCTGATAACTGGCTCTTACCCATTGTGGGAACAATGGGCATTTCAAAGAAAATTGCCAGGCCAAGGTTTAATCTGTTCAGAAAAACAAATCTTTTACTGAAAAAATGACTACTAAGGAGGGACCAGGTATCACTCGCAAAAAACGAATATTGTCTGCATGGACTACAAAAGCTCTTATCCATCTTTTTTCTCATAACAAGGGACCCAAACCAATTTGTGTTCCTAAATTTAACCCATAATTTATATGTGCAGGGAATAGTGAGAGGAAGCGGAATACAATGGTTCATGAACAGTGGATGCTAAAAACACACAACTGTAACCACCATGGATTGTCTCTCACTGAAAGCCCTGCAGGAAAGGGAATGTATCCTGTGGAAATAATAAAAAAGGGGGGGGGGGGGTACATTCTTAGTATTGGAAATGTTGGAAAGTCTCTACCAAACTCGATTGAGAACGCGTACTATGTGGAGTGCCTAAAGTACAGTCTCTTGAGTGGTTCTCAAATCTGTGTTAAAGGAAGCAAAGTAGAGTTCCTACCAAAAAGGGGTGCGCACAGTTACCAGTCTGGCAACTAGTGAAGCGGTCTTAGCAGCCAAAAGACACAAAAATATCTACTTCGCTGACCTTAAATCCCTACAAGCTGGTGATATGATTTGCTTGAAGGCAGTTGATAATGATTCAAACCTTGGCATAAAAGATTGGCACTTGCAAGCTTCTCATTTCTAAATGAACTGATTCAGAAGGACCTGGAAGATCCAAGTGGAGATGGAACTAAAGGAAGCATGTATCAGATTTGACCACGGGATAGAATATGTCAACGCCAAATTTGATGAAGTCTTGTAATGAAAATGGGATCACTCACAACTTCTCAGCACCAAGGACTCCACAGCTAAATGGTGTTGTTGAAAGGAAGAACAAAACTCTGAAAGACATGGGATAGACAATGGTCATCGACAGGGGAATCGCCATAAATTCTGGGCAGAAGCAACAAACACTGCTTCCTACTTGGTGAACAGGTGTATGATCAGGTCCCTCCTAAACACATCCCCCAAGAGCTGCTCAATGAAAGAAAACCGAGGATAGCTCATCTAAGAACCCTTGGATGCAAATGCTATGATCTGAACAATGGGAAGGACAAGCTTGGGAAGTCCAATGCAAAAAGTGATGAAGGAATCCTTCTGAGATATTCGTCTTACAGCAAAGTCTACAAAGTCTGCAACAAAAGGACACAATGTATGGAAGAAAGTGGTCATGAGCTATTCAACAAGACTCCTTCTTCTAACAAGGGAGGAAACAGTAATGATCAAGATAATGAACCACTTTTGGTTCCTGGTAGATATCTGATGGTTCAAATGGCAAGGGTAATATGATGAGTCAGATGAAGGAGACAGTGCAAGAAACTTCACAAGTAGCGGAACAAGGAGTGCAGGGAAATGCGCTTAGTTCCTCCATTAATCAAAATCTCAGCTCCCATGAGGAAATGCACCATTTTGAAGGAAACAAAGTTATCTGGCTGTCAGGAAGAGCACATCTGGAATGACTCATTCGATTGGATCATCTCATGGGATACGAGGAAATACAACCCAGCGGTTTTCTCAACGGCTAAAGCAGACGCTCTTAACTTGGAGAAGAACCTGGTCCATCAAGAGGACCAAACTGATTGATGTCTACATCTGTCTCAAAAATAATGTAAGGGGGACTTATCTGTATGAGACTTTGCTGCACAAGAACATCAATTTGTAGATATCTTCATCAAAGGCATTGAGCGAGGAACATTCTGAAAGAAACAGGGTAAAGCTGGGGATGTTGAAGCTTAATTGAGAACCGAATACCTCATCAATTGGCTATGAAAATCTCCTTCATGTAAAACTAGGTAAAGCGTTTTCTGGCCAAGCCTAACTCACATCGATACCGTTGCAGGTAAACACGCATGACGATCATAGAAGCTAAAGGTACAATGTTGAACTGCGAAAGAAGAGCTGCTAAAATCTTTTTCAAAAAACCGTTCGGGCATCAGGTTTCTGTACCACAGGTTAGTAGTAATGTGTTGTCTTGCATGCTTTCCCAAAAAGGTTAACAAAATCAATTCAACTGCCATATCATCCGACTTTTCAAAGTCTGCATGTCATGTCTTGTCTTTCAAATCCCTTCACCTCCTCTGCACGATAACATTTTCCCACAAGCCTACCGCCGTTTTCAAAACCCTTCAGAACCCGTTTCACTCTCTTCTCATCATTAGCTCTTCTTCCCATAAAACTCTCTTTCTTTCTCACAGCAAGTCATGAACCTTCATCTCTTGTGTATCCCTGTGATCCTCTCTTCATTTCTTTTTCACTCAACTTCCTTACCAAGTCCTCCTACAATGGCAATTGACCAATCGATTCCTTCTTCCACCATTAACACCACTCTCACTCCCTTATTACCCTTAAAATCATCACCAGAAATTCACTCTTCCACTTTTCCGAATGCTACTGCACCCACACCTGTTCCCTCCTCACTTCCTATTGTTTTTTCTTCTCTGTCAAACTATGTCTTCCTTTCATGTGTTGAAAACCCCATGTATCCTCATTCCTCTGATCTCAAAAAGGGGTGCGCACAGTTACCAGTCTGGCAACTAGTGAAGCGGTCTTAGCAGCGAAAAGACACTAAAACATCTACTTCGCTGACCTTAAATCCCAACAAGCTGGTGATATGATTTGCTTGAAGGCAGTTGATAATGATGCAAACCTTGGCATAAAAGATTGGCACTTGCAAGCTTCTCATTTCTAAATGAATTGATTCAGAAATTCTTGGAAGATCCATGTGGAGATGGAACTAAAGGAAGCATGTACCAGATTTGACCACGGAATAGAATAGGTCAACGCCAAATTTGATGAAGTCTTGTAATGAAAATGGGATCACTCACAAGTTCTCAGCACCAAGGACTCTACAGCTAAATGGTGTTGTTGAAAGGAAGAACAGAATTCTGAAAGACATGGGATGGACAATGGTCATCGACAGGGGAATCGCCATAAATTCTGGGCAGAAGCAACAAACACTACTTCCTACTTGGTGAAACAGTGTATGATCAGGTCCCTCCTAAACACATCCCCCAAGAGCTGCTCAATGAAAGAAAACCGAGGATAAGTCATCTAAGAACCCTTGGATGCAAATGCTATTATCTCAACAATGGGAAGGACCAGCTTGGGAAGTCCAATGCAAAAAGTGATGAAGGAATCCTTCTGAGATATTCCTCTTACAGCAAAGTCTACAAAGTCTGCAACAAAAGGACACAATATATGGAAGAAAGTGGTCATGAGCTATTCAACAAGACTACTTCTTCTAACAAGGGAGGAAACAGTAATGATCAAGATAATGAACCACTTTTGGTTCCTGGTAGATATCTAATGGTTCAAATGGCAAGGGTAATATGGTGAGTCAAATGAAGGAGACAGTGCAAGAAACTTCACAAGTAGCAGAACAAGGAGTGCAGGGAAATGCACTTAGTTCCTCCACTAATCAAAATCTCAGCTCCCATGAGGAAATGCACCATTTTGAAGGAAACAAAGTTATCTGGCTGTCAGGAAGAGCACATCTGGAATGACTCATTCGATTAGATCATCTCATGGGATACGAGGAAATGCAACCCAGCGGTTTTCTCAACGGCTAAAGCAGACGCTCTTAACTTGGAGAAGAACCTGGTCCATCAAGAGGACCAAACTGATTGATGTCTACATCTATCTCAAAAATAATGTAAGGGGGACTTATCTGTATGAGACTTTGCTGCACAAGAACATCAATTTGTAGATATCTTCATCAAAGGCATTGAGCGAGGAACATTCTGAAAGAAACAGGGTAAAGCTGGGGATGTTGAAGCTTAATTGAGAACCGAATACCTCATCAATTGGCTATGAAAATCTCCTTCAGGTAAAACTAGCTAAAGTGTTTTCTTGCCAAGCCTAACTCACATCAATACCGTTGCAGGTAAACACGCATGACGATCATAGAAGCTAAAGGTACATTGTTGAACTGCGAAAGAAGAGCTGCTAAAATCTTTTTCAAATAACCGTTCGGGCATCAGGTTCCTGTACCACAGGTTAGTAGTAATGTGTTGTCTTGCATGCTTTCTCAAAAAGGTTAAAAAAATTAATTCAACTGCCATATCATCCGACTTTTCAAAGTCTGCATGTCATGTCTGGTCTTTCAAATCCCTTCACCTCCTCTGCACGATAACATTTTCCCACAAACCTACCACCATTTTCAAAACCCTTCAGAACCCGTTTCTCTCTCTTCTCATCTTTAGCTCTACTTCCCATAAAACTCTCTTTCTTTCTCACAGCAAGTCATGAACCTTCATCTCTTGTGTATCCCTGTGATCCTCTCTTCATTTTTTTTCACTCAACTTCCTTACCAAGTCCTCGTACAATGGCAATCGACTGATCGATTCCTTCTTCCACCATTAACACCACTCTCACTCCCTTATCATCCTTAAAATCATCACTAGAAATTCACTCTTCCACTTTTCCCAATGCTACTGCACCCACACCTGTTCCCTCCTCACTTCCTGTTGTTTTTTCTTCTCTGTCAAACTCTGTCTTCCTTCCATGTGTTGAAAACCCCATGTATCCTCATTCCTCTGATCTCACCAAAGAACACTCAGGAAGTGTTACCTCTCAGGTGTCAGAGGTCTCTAAGGATGATCCTGATCAGTATCTGAACTCCTCCATTTTGGACTCAGTGGTTTCACAGCGTCACTAGAAAAGGAAGCAGCGCACAATATCATGGCTATTGCTGCTGAGAGTCTGTTGAATGAAGGAGCATATCCTTTGTCTGAGTATCATGGGGAAGAAACTACATTTCTAGGTGATGAAAGAACCATGGTACTCTTCGAGTCTCTAGTCCATGAAACAGTCACAGAAAAACCTGTTGAAGGACCTGATTCTCTTCCAGATAATTCAACTCAGGAACCTCTTGTTTATCCTAAACCCTTAGAATTCTCTTCCAAGTCACCCACTTCAGGTTGCAGCAGAAAGAGGCCTTCGAGTCTACCTTGTAGAAAGGTAAGAGGAGTGTCAAAATAAAAAGGAAGAGGTTGATGAAACAAGGGGAATTTGTGACTAACAAAAGTATTCCAGTGGCTGAGGTTGACAAAGATGCTCTAGAGGAACCTAGTTCCTTAGTAAAATGATCTCTAAAAATCCAGAAGTCTGTAGATGGAGCTTCCGATGAAGCTGTTGAAAAACAACGTGAAACATTCGTGAAGGGTAGTAGTAAGTCTAAGAAGAGTGTAGCTAAGCAAGCTATGTCTGAAGGAGATATTGTGGGGTTTGTAAGTTGGAAAGGGTAATCTGTTGAAGAATCTAGAAAACGAAAACGCGAAATTGTAGGGGAATCTGCTTCTCTGAAGACCATACCTAGTGACAGTGGTCTTTGGCGGGAGAGATTGAGAACTCAGAAAGTCTTGCGGGGTCGTATGTTTGATCCGACAATCTTAGAGATGGCAGGTATGAGGCAAATTCTGGAGATAGTGGAATTTCAGCAATGGGAGCACTTGTTTCAGGAGAACATGCCTATAGTGTACGAAGATGCGGTACAAAATTTCTATGCATCTCTCTTCACTGTTGAGGGGGATCACATCTGTGTGCTAGTAAATGGAGTAGACATTGTACTTGATGCTCCAGCATTGGGGAAGGTTCTCCAAATTCCATGTGAAGGAATGTCCTCAGTCAAAGGTGTCTGTGATGCTAATTTTAGGAGAGCTATCATGAAAGAGCAAGCTATTCAGCAGGGGGAACAGGTACATAAGAAAGTGCTACTTCCTGAGTATCAGCTTCTCTTTGAGCTGGTTAATAAGGTTCTTTTACCTCGCTCTGAGAGGCGGTTTATTGCTACAAAGTCTGATCTGGTTCTAATGGAAGCTCTTGATGAGTTTGTCTTGATCAACCTGCCAGCAATCATGATAGATCATATGCAAAAGGTGGCAAACTTTAAAGGTGGGAATCATGGGCTTCCATATGGATTCCTCCTCACTCAAGAGTGGGCACACGCAAGCAAACCTTCTCTAATACTACTCTGGAAGAATGTGAGTGTGTAGAAAAGGTTGGTGGAAACATTTCGACTATTTCTCAGCTGATCAATGCTCAAAATGTTGCTTCTGAAGAGATTAGACGGTTGAGGGCTCAGAACGCCATACTAGAAACTCAGCTTAGTCAAGCTATTAAAGGACCCGGTTTCACTAATTCCACAAATGAAGAAGTTGACCGCTTGACAAAAGAAAAATGATAAGCTTCGCGCACAACTTCTTGAGGAGCAGTTGTCTGCAAATGCCCGACTGGACCTGGTTCTCAAGACACTTGCTGCTCTCCTCCCCCAGTCCTCCTCTTTTGGTGCCCCTTAGATTCCTCCTAGTGACAAGTTATCTTCTGTTATGATGTTTTGTGGTTGTTGTTTCTATTTTTGTTTATCCGTTTGCTGATGGCATGCTGGATTTCACTATTACTGCTCATGTTTTGCTCAGTCCACTATTCATATCGATGAAACAACTCCTCTTTTTGCTTGTACAATGTTGTTTTCCTTGGCTTCTCTTTTCTGTCATGTTGTGTGCACATATGTGGCATAAATTGACTGTGTTGGACTTCTTTATGCTGTTTGCCTGCTTGTGTATTTTTAATGATGCCAAAAGGGGGAAGATTGAAACGGGGGATCTAATTAAGGGGGAATCAAAACCAAAAGATCGGTGGGGAACTTGGTGACCAATTGATTGAAACAGGGAATTTGACTAAGGATGAACCTTAGGTAGTTCCAGGTACCTCCAAATAGATTAGTTTCTTGTACCTCATCTGGTTATTTCTGCTCTAAATAGATACTATTAACGCCTAAGTTTGTCATTATCAAAAAAGGGGGAAATTGATGGGTCTTCAATGCCTTCGCCTTATGTTTCTTGTGTTTTGATGATCTAACAAACTTACTATTAAGAACCAGATAGGGAACCTGACTCACTTGGTACACATTTCAAATGAACGAAGTTCAGCCTGAACTCCAGCTAATGAACTACTACAAAGAGGAGCACGACAGGGACCTGATCCCTTGGTGATTCTCTGACAAAAGTACAAGTCAACAGCTGGAATGCAATTGCAGAAAGTGACTGCCTGCTACTGTTCACGCGACAGTGCAACAGATAGTGCATACAATGCATCAGTCACTTCCCCATTGAAGAGGCGTGTACTAAGAATTGACATCATCCTTGTGATGTCTTTGGCAGTATAATAACATGGTGAAAGGCACAAGATATTCACTTGTGCATTTAGTGATATTCTCTCAAGCACTAAAAGAGTCAATTCAGCATTGAAGTCACAAGTGTGTCAAGAACAAGAAGACAACTCCACTAAAGGATCAGTTTCACAATGGATTTATGTGCATTCGTAGTTGAGTTGTAATCTTGTTATTTTCTCTTCATTGTTACTCCTATCTTGCTTTCTTAGAAGCTGTGTTTTAGGAAATCCAAAAAATCACAAACCTTCTAAGTTTGTGTTGTGACTAGAGTTAGTCATAAGTTAAAGTCTTTGTAACTAGTTAGTGACAAAGTGGCTTGTGGTAAGTGTACTACAAGTTAGTTGAGTTAAAGTCTTTATAATAGAGTTATTACAAAGTGGTCTGTAATAGTGTGATTACAAGTTAGTGAAGTTGAAAGCCTACAAGTGTAGGTCATGATATTTGTCCCCTTGAGTGGGATTTTTCCATGTAAAAAATCCCGTGTCTCTTTTACTTATTGCTTCCTAGTATAGTGGAAAGTCAAAGAACCAGGTGCTCTATAGTTTGGTGGACTCATATAAGATAATGAAACAAATCACAAATAAATTAAAGAGTGGTCGATTATATGCATTCTCGGTCTGCAACATTCTCGATTTTTAGCTCGGCGTTTCCTTTCTAAATCAACTTCCCATAATTATTTTTCTCTTCACACTGTAGCTTTTGAATCCGTGAATATAGTGGCAGCTAACTTCCATTAAAATATGAAGACGAAAAGGAAAACACTGAAGAAAAGACAACGATCTATTTATTAATTGTTGTTAAATAGTATGTTGGACCTAAGGGTGGCAAGTGGGCCGGTTAGGCCTGGGCCCAGCGTAGGCCCGCGAGCCCATATGGGTAGTGGACCTAAACGGGCCTACCGTTTAGGCCTGGGACCAGGGGCTTGAGGCCCAAATGGGCCGGTTCATTGAAGAAGCCCGTTAGGACCGGGACCGTTTGGGCCCGAGACCGGGTCCTAAGTGGGCCGGTTCAACCGGTCCTAAACGGGCTCAAACCGGCCCAACGGCTACTCTTTTTTTTTTAAAAAAATCCAAATTTTTTTTAGCCGTTGCAACAGTTAAAAAAGGTCGTTGGCCGCCGTTTGGGCTTTCTAAAATAGCCATTTAACCCTCCCCCAACTTTATTTTAACCCCAAACTTTTTATAATTACACTTTTTTCCTATTTTCAACTATAAATACACCCTCATTCTTTCATTTTTCTCACAAAATCATCGATCTCTCTCATTTCTCAAACTCAAATTGAAGTATTCAAGTCTTCAACTCTTTACTCATCTCTCATTTCTCAAACTTAAATTCTTAATTCAAGTTAAATCATGCCCGGTGATCTAGATTGCGCCCATTTATTTTGGAACAAATTACTGTGGTAGAAGAAAATGAAGAAGTTTACATAATAAAGTGTAAGAACTCTGGTCGAGTCTACACTCATCGTCCAAAGTTGGAGGGCACAGGTTGTTTGTGTTGCGTGTTCTCTAGACATTCGTATTTAAAATTTAAAGTTGATTTGAGAAAATTTGTGTTATTTTAAAATTATTAGACGTATTATGCTTAATATTTTAGTTTGTTAGATTAATTTGAAGTATTATGTTGAAGGCATTGAACTTTAATTTGAAGTATTAAATGTAAACTTTAATTTGCAACTATGATACCGAGTTTATCTTTATATATATATATATACTTGTCACGACCCAAAATTCACTAAGGATCGTGATGGTGCCGGACACCACTGTCAGGCAAGCCAACCAAATTACTTAATTAAATTCTCGTTTTAATGCACTTGAAATCTATGATTTTCCTTCAAATTTACCAATAAAAGATAAGAGTTTCGAATCAAATTAAATGGTAAGCAGTTTATACAAAATACTTCATAACCATCCCAGAACCCGGTGTCACAAGTGCATGAGCAATTTCAAAGAAATCGAATAAAGTACAACAGCTATCCGGAGTACAAATTGGACAGAAAGTAAATAAAATTCTGAGAGAGACTATACTAGCTGCAGGTCGCCTCGAGGAAATACAGCTCGCCTAGTCTCCGTGTCACCCATACTGCAACGCCCAGTAGGCCACTAGATGCACAACAAGTGTAGCATGAGTACGAAAATAACGTGTACTCAGTAAGTATCCCGCCTAATCTCGAAGAAGTAGAGACGAGATGGCAACTTCGACACTTACTAATGGTTCAATAATAATAATATTATTAATGCGATGACTCACGAATTTATTAAGAACAACAGTAGATTCAAACGAGTCACAAAACAGGTAAACGTTCCATTTTATTTAAAAGTCTCTATATTCATAATTCATTAATTAACGATTATCTCAAGTCGGGGAGAGCAGATATTATTATCAATAAATCTCAAGGCAAGCAATACAAACATGCGCAACTCATTCCGAGGACGTACGGCCCGATCCAACAATATTTAAATTGTGCACTGCCAGAGGGTCAGCGCGAACCATAGATGCATCTATTTAATCTACCGAGGCGTTCGGCCCGTTCCACAATAAATAAACACAATCAAACAATCAAATCAATAATTCATCAAGGAGCAAATATTCAGGAAAAGGCAAGTTTCTCTTTTAAAAGTCAAGAAATGATATCTAGCCTTTTTTAGAAATTCATTTACACGTTCGATATGTTTTAAGCATTTTAAGTTTGTCAACAAGGTTGCAAGTATTACAAGAAAGCATGCTTTTGGGCCCTAAACTACCCGGACTCACACATATTAGTAGCTACGCACAGACTCTCGTCACCTCGTGCGTACGTAGCCCCCACAAATAGGAGCACATAACCAGCTAACTCACCTATGGGGACAATTCCCTCTTACAAGGTTAGAAAGGAGACTCACCTCGCTCCGAAGATCCATAACCGGCATTCCACGCCCTTCCGAAGACTCGAATCGATGCTAAATGCTCCAAAGCTAGCCAATAATTATGCAATCCATTAATATATGCTCAATTACTTATTACAATCCAATTTATAACAATTCCTAACCCCGATCGAAAAGTTAACAAAAACGCCCTCGGGCCCACGTGCCCGGATTCCGAAATTTTTCGAAGAACAAGTTTACCTATAACCCCACGGACTCAAATATATAATTTACTCTCAATTTCATACCTAAAATCGTGGTCAAATTCCAAGAATATAAATTTCTAGGTCTTCCCACCAAAACCCCAAATTTCTACCAATTTCATGCTCAAATCCGTACATAATCAATGTATTTAACTCAAGGTAGGTGGGGATAGCTTATCTTATCATTAATGATGAAAACCCCCTCTTGAAACCCTCCAAGAATCGCCCAAGCCAAGAGAAAAATGAGAGAAAATGGTCAAATCCCGATTTTTAAAACACTCACTGCCTCCAACACTTCCGGACCTGCGGTGCCTTGACCGCTTCTGCGGTTCCGCAGGTGCGGCCTCTCTACCGCTCCTGCGGTTTCTCACCAGGCCCCCTTTTCCGCTTCTGCGCCTCGACCACCGCAGGTGCGGTCCTGCTTCTGCGGCTACATGACCGCATTTGCGGTCCCTTCACTTCTAGTCCAAAACCGCATCTGCGGCTCTTCTGGCCGCTTCTGCGGCTCCGCACCTGCGGCCCTAGTCTCGTAGGTGCGGTTATACCAGCAACTTCAGCCTTTTCCAAAAGTCCATTTTCGATCTGTTAACCACCCAGAATCCACCTGAGGCCCTCGGGACCCCAACCAATCATACCAACCGATCCCAAAACACATTACGGATTTGCTCGAGGCCTCAAATCATATCAAACAACGCTAGAACCACGAATCGACCCCCAATCCAAGCTTTATGAACTTTAGAATTTCAAACTTCTACTTTCGATGTTTAAACCTATCAAATCACGTCCGACTTCAAATTTTGTACACAAGTCATATTCGACATTACGGACCTACTCCAACTTTCGGAATCGGATTCCGAACCCGATATCAAAAAGTCCACCTCCGGTCAAACTTCTCAAAAACCTTCAAATTTCTATCTTTAGCCAAATGGCTCCAAAATGCTCCACGGACATCCGAATTCACTTCTGATCGCGCTCCCAACTCCAGAATCACCATACAGAGCTACTCCCAGACTCGGAATCCCAAACGGACATCGATAACACTGAAATTCTCTTCAACCCAAACTTATGAAATTTCTTCCAAAATGCTAACTTCCACAATAGGCGCCAAAACTCCGGGTCACCCAAAACCTGATCCAGGCATTCGCCCAAGTCCGAAATCATCATACGAACCTACTAGAACTTTCAGATCCCGATTCTGAGGTCGTTTACTCTAAAATCCAATCTTAGTCAATTCTCTCAACTTAAGCTTCCAAAATGAGAATCCCCTCTCCAAGTCAACTGAACCTCCCGAAAGTCAATTCTGACCACGCGTACAAGTCATAATACCTGAATTGAAGCTGCTCATGGCCCTCAAACTGCTGAACGGCGCGCTAGGGCTCAAAACGACCGGTCGAGTAATTACATCCTCTCCCACTTAAACATACGTTCGTCCTCGAACGTGCTAGGAACTGTGCTGGGGTTGTCTGAAATCACTGTTTAACACCTCGAGCATCTACCCGTGCTATCACAACTCAGCTGGGCGCCCTAGCTCGGTCAATCTGAAGATATCATTTTTTGTCACTTAAGCAAATAAGCCTTAGAGCCCATTTCCATCATCCGAAATTCTCTGCCAGGCCTGTTACAACATACGCTGATCGTATCAATAACCACACGCAGCACCAAAACATGACTGCATATCTTAGCTGAATTCACACCTTGCACCACTTTACTCACAGGACCACAATAGCATTCTCTGATCGAATAAATCGAAGTTCCATGAATCTAATGCTCCCATTGCACCTCATGAGCTACATGGGTCTTGGTCTAGCTCTTACAATACCGCCACGACGAAAGAGATGTGTAGAAATTCATAACCAACTGTCGAATCAACAAATCATTGGGTCTATACTCCAGTAAAGAACCATCACCTCATCTTGAACCAATTAATGGTCTTAGCTCTTTAATATACTTCATATAATCCGATCGTACTGATCCCAGATCCAATACCCTTGTCTCACCTAGTACAAACTGTCCAGGCAATAAGCCACCCCGGACATGATCAAAAGTCTCATATGATGCCACAACGTGCTAATGGGCTACCAATTCAAACGCGATACAAAAGGAAAACGAACTCTGAAAAGGAAATCCAATTACCCCGCTCGCGAATCATACATGCGACGTGGGCGCACAACTAATATAAGTTTTCCTCAGGAAAAGAAGAAACAAAACACATAGGAACAGATACGGGAAACTGTGCTCAACATCACACTATTGCGGTGCGTAACCCGGTCCAAACAACATACCCATGGCGGCGTGCCACCCGATCCACACATAAAATTCACATCAGGAGGTACACACCGAGCTAAATTGCTCATTACAACAAGACACCAAATATCGGTCGCAAGCACGCTGAGTGCATAATACCATCCCTGGGGAGGCACATAGCGCTATAAGCTACAAAACTCAAGCACAACTGAGGTGCGATATACGATCTAAACCTCAAGAGCCATTTTACTCATATAACATCATCTCTACGCGGAACCTCAACACATAAGCAGTTCATCAAGCCGTCTCACAACTCTCACGGCGCAATATATCATTACATGAGATAACTGACGATGAAATAACACCCTGACTACTCTTCCATAAGGAGTGTATCACTGAAATAAACACATCTGGCCTGATAGAGAGCCCATATTCACATTTGAACCCATCCACAGACCTCAAGCTGATTTTGATCGCACTGAACTAGGCTAATAACCTTTCAAAGGTCCATAATAACTCCCTTTTTTCATAACACATAAGAGCAACCATCATAACCGGAGTAATCATCCACAGTCCACAACCCAATAAATCGAGTGCCCTCCAGGCATCCATTCTCAAATTAGCGATATCACCATAATCTTCCTACTTGGTTTAACTCTTCAACCAATCAAGTGAATATGTGCCACACTTATACAACCTTCCCGTGACAGATAACATGACTGTACATCCACACCACCGACCGCAATAACGCTAAAGAGCGACCAAGAATCCTTACCAGGATGCAAAGCCCTTTTTCACAAAACACCGATCTCAGGTGACGCTGAAGACAATACCAACTTACTTTAAACATCAAAACTACTTTCCTGCTCATTCGAGCTCGTGACATCCTTGTCAAAATCGAACTGCAATCTTGATCCTCACTTCAAATTCCATACCACTCACTGCACCCAACACACCAATATACGATAGAACACGATTTTCATCATAACTCCGAAACCACTAATAGTTTAACACTTCATCATATAAAAACTTTTCACTTAACCCACTTCAGGAGAACCATAGCAACACACAGGTGAATTCTCATAACCGTAGAATATCTAAATCTCCAAGTAGTGGTCTAAGCCACCATAGCCCTTTCGGGATCTGCCTACACATGACAGGTCATAACAGTGGAATACTTCTGAATAATATCAATTACGGCGGTCGACAAGCCTCACACGTGCCGTCACAAATTGCTTGCATAACTTGATCACGTTGAAAGAACTGATCACTACCACCGATATGCCAATTCAACTATGGCTAACCAATCTATCTTCTTCAAAATTAATTCCTGATTGCCTTAGAAATAATAATAACTCCATTCAACACATAACACACTCCATCCGCACTCATCCCGAGTGACCTTGAATCACGAGACCATGTTGTCTCAAATCCCACGAACCATTTCATACCTCCCAAATGCTCCACTGCAAGTCAAACATCATAGAACATTCTGGGCACCTCCTCATAAGCTACTACAAAACTTGATTCTTAGCCGTACCTATAGGCTCGCAATCATTAGGCACCACGCTTTGCCCCTTTGAATCCACTAGGACCGTTGTTGAGAGCCACCCGCTCTGACTTGGATCCGAATATAATCAACTCCATGAATCTTCTAGCACATGAATACCCTCTCGATGAAGCACCCGGCAGAATCATTTCCCTTGAAACCCGTATCTATACAAGGCATAAATCCTGAATCCTTCCCCAAGTCTCAACACAAGCCTAAGGCCAACCACAGCGCACCTTTAACAATTCCTTTGCTCAAATTACCACTTATGTTCTTTCTATAGCTGAAATGACCCATCAATATGCTAATAACCAGAAACCTCGCAAGTAGTTAACCATGCAACCCTAATCATAGGTGGTGGGACTCTCCTACTTAGCTTGAAGCCATTATTACACAACTCTGGATTTCACCAGGATCCTTTATCTCTTATTGACATAACCTTGCGCAATCAACCGCCAAAATTCTCGGAATCTTTGTGTAAAACCCTTTTTTATACTCTGAATCATCAACCACGTTCACACGATCGATCTCTTTGCTGCCCAGTTGTTGCCTTAAATAAAATCTATCTTCGTGGCATTTGAACCCACAACTGCTGCTAACTTTAAACCCTTCCGAAGATCATCTTCCTCGAACCATCGACATTAGAAATTGTGATTAAATCCTGAACTACCGCACCCCGCGATATCTGACAGTCGCATCTTCATTACTATTACACAATATTTTACCCCAAAGGCAAATAGTAGAAGATCATAACACCGGCGAACTGAGTACGTTCAATTAGGACAACGACACCTCATAATAGAAGAAAACTCCACCACGCTCGCAAATATCAAGTCTCGTTACTCCACCAGCCCACATCTGACCATTCTTAGTCCGTTTGCCTTTCCCCTGCCGGGGACAAAATACCGGATCTCTAGATCATGCACTGAGTAAACCTCCCTTCAAGTCATTCACTGCCCCGACACATAGGCAAACGTCCTACCATCATATCAATACTGCGGAACAATCGTTCATAGCATCATGGCAATTTGTGCCTAGCCTCAGAGCTCTCAGAAGTACCGCTACTGAGCTGAAACGGCAGAATATCCTTCCACAAGGCGCTGATAATAGCTCAGACAACTATGCAGGGAGAAACATCCCGCACCACATCTGTAGTACCATTACAATTCTTCAATTCTCGATCTATAACAAGCGGTTCGCGTCGCATAATATTGAATAGGAAGGAATTAAAGGCATAAGCCTTCAGGGATCAAATCGCACGACGAGGAATCAAGAAGAAAAGTACTCCTAACAGTCCTGCAGCCTCCCGAAGATAAGTATAGATGTCTCCGTACCGATCCGCGAGACTCTACTAGACTTGCTCATGAATCGTGAGACCTACGGGAACCTAGTGCTCTGATACCATGTTGTCACGACCGAAAATCCACTAAGGGTCGCGATGGCGCCGGACACCACTGTCAGGCAAGCCAACCAAATTAATTAATTAAATTCTCGTTTTAATGCGCTTGAAATCTATGATTTTTCTTCAAATTTACCAATAAAAGATAAAAGTTTCGAATCAAATTAAATGGTAAGCAGTTTATACAAAATACTTCATAACCATCCCAGAACCCGGTGTCACAAGTGCATGAGCAATTTCTAAGACATCGAATAAAGTACAACAACTGTCCAGAATACAAATTGGACAGAAAGTAAATAAAATTCTGAGAGAGACTATACTAGCTGCGGGTCGCCTCGAGAAAATACAGCTCGCCTAGTCTCTGTGTCACCCATACTGCAACGCCCAGTAGGCCACTAGAAGTACCTGCACCTGTGCAACAAAATGCATAGCAAGTGTAGCATGAGTACGAAAACAACGTGTACTCAGTAAGTATCCCGCCTAATCTGGAAGAAGTAGAGACGAGATGGAAACTTCGACACTTACTAATGGTCCAATAATAATAATAATAATATTAATGCGATAACTCATGGATTTATTAAGAACAACAGTAGATTCAAACGAGTCACAAAACAGGTAAAAGTTCCTTTTTATTTAAAAGTCTCCAGATTCATAATTCATTAATTAACGATTATCTCAAGTCGGGGAGAGCAGATATTATTATCAATAAATCTCAAGGCAAGCAATACAGACATGCGCAACTCATGCCGAGAACGTACGATCCAATCCAACAATATTTAAACTGTGCACAGCCAGAGGGTCGAATGGCGCGAATCATAGATGCATCTATTTAATCTACCGAGGCGTTCGGCCCGTTCCACAATAGATAAACACAATCAAACAATCAAATCAATAATTCATCAAGGAGCAAATATTCAGGAAAAGGCAAGTTTCTCTTTTAAAAGTCAAGAAATGATATCTAGCCTTTTTTAGATATTCATTTACATGTTCGATATGTCTTGAGCATTTTAAGTTTGTCAACAAGGTTGCAAGTATTACAAGAAAGCATGCTTTGGGCCCTAAACTACCTGGACTCACACATATGCTCAGACTCTCGTCACCTCGTGCGTACGTAACCCCCATAAATAGGAGCACAAAACCAATTAACTCACCTATGGGGACAATTCCCTTTTACAAGGTTAGAAAGGAGACTCACCTCGCTCCGAAGATCCATAACCGGCATTTCACGCCCTTCTGAAGACTCGAATCGATGCTAAATGCTCCAAAGCTAGCCAATAATTATGCAATCCATTAATATATGCTCGATCCGTTAACCACCCGGAGTCCATCCGAGGCCCCCGGGACCCCAACCAATCATACCAACCGATCCCAAAACACATTAGGGACTATCTCGAGGCCTCAAATCATATCAAACAACGCTAGAATCACGAATCGACCCCCAATCCAAGCTTTATGAACTTTAGAATTTCAAACTTTTACTTTCGATGTTTAAACCTATCAAATCACGTCCGATTGACTTCAAATTTTGCACACAAGTCATATTCGACATTAAGGACCTACTCCAACTTTCAGAATCGGATTCCGACCTCGATATCAAAAAGTCCACCTCCGGTCAAACTTCTCAAAAACCTTCAAATTTCTATCTTTTGCCAAATGGCTCCAAAATGCTCCACGGACATCCGAATTCACTTCCGATCGCGTTCCCAACTCCAGTATCACCATACGGAGCTACTCCCAGACTCGGAATACCAAACGGACATCGATAACACTGGAATGCTCTTCTACCCAAACTTATAAAATTTCTTTCAAAATGCTAACTTCCACAATAGGCGCCAAAACGCTCCCAGGTCACCCAAAACCCGATCCGAGCATACGCCCAAGTCCGAAATCATCATACGAACCTACTGGAACCTTCAGATCCCGATTTCGAGGTCGTTTACTCTAAAATCCATTCTTAGTCAATTCTCTCAACTTAAAGCTTCCGAAATGAGAATCTCCTCTCCAAGTCAACTCCGAACCTCCCGAAACTCAATTCTGACCACGCGTGTCATAATACCTGAATTGAAGCTGCTCATGTCCTCAAACTGCTGAACAGCGCGCCAGGGCTCAAAACGACCAATCGGGTCGTTACAATACTAGTCTCAGGGTACGCGCGTTGCGCTTGTATATTATATATGAGTATAAACTAAAAAAATACAGTATAATCTTTTGAAAATGATATAAATCGATTCTATTTAGCTAGCTCAATAAAAGAAGAAATTATGCCCTACTGTAGTCACCAAATGCATTGTTGTAGCTCAATAAAAACTGAAATTTTGCCCTACCACAGTCATCAAATGCCTAGTTTTGCTACAAGGGTTATGGATTTGCTAAAGAAACCTATAAAGAGAGGCACAATATGTTGACGCGTATTCATATTGCTCAAAATAATATTTCAGTCGTTTTATGAATTTTACTCTTCTCTAAGGAAATAATTGATGTGTTTAAACTTTGCTTTTTAAATGGTAGCCTCAATATATATATTTTTTTTGATTCTAAATATTGTGTTTCACCTTCAAAAAAGCTTTTACCAGATATATAATGGACGAAACAATTAATGAAATAAGCACGATAATTATAATGTTATACCATTTAAAATTGAAATAAAATACTAAATAAAATCTTCCAATCTAAAATAGAATTGAATATGTCAGGTGAAGACACGATCAATGAAGGAAATATTATATATCAAGTATGCAACAAACAAGAAAAGTGGTTAGTAAAATAAAAAATAGAAAGATGAAGCTTAATTATATTATTGTTGTGCTTGTGCTTAATTAAGAAACAGAAAGCACAACTAAAGTTCATAAAAGCAGCTGATGATAGAATATAACAAGTAAATATTATCTAAAATAGTAATAACAAAAGTAAGAAGCATTTTTTGCTTATATTGGTCACCTTTCTTGTACAATTTGTACTTGAATTATAAAATATGGGTAACTTACGCTGACGTAATTATTATTATAAAATATAAGTAAGAATAATTTTGAATTGATATGAGTTAGAATGTCTAATTAATTAATTTTTTGTCATAGACTGCAATAATGCAAACAATCTACACAACAAAATTTGTAAATAAGTCAATTTTGTAATGATAATTACGAAACATTACAATTTAAAAATACAGGAACATCTATTATTATAACTTCAAAAACACAGTAAAAGTTAGAAAATTTACCTCTAATCGCAAGTAATTCTACCTTTACAGACATGACATTATAAAAAAATCTTTTATAGAACCGTTGAGCTCCTCGTTATTCTAAATGGCTTTGGTTTTAAAAGTTCAAAACATCAACGTAAGTGAAATTGACAAGTAAAAGAATCCTATACCTAAAGTGATTTTAACTGCTGAATCTTAGACCTAATTTTCCTCTATAGGCTACGACAATTCTTGTAAAGCTAAAGAATCCTAAACCTAAGAAATGAAAAACACAACTTTAATAGACCTTAAAAAAGACAGTTTCATGGTTTTCCCGTAAAAAAATTGGTGAACCTATATTTAAACATAGAAAAAAACTTAAATCTAAATAAATAAAAGACACATCAATAAAACCTAATTGCCAACTGAATCTTAAACGTATAATGAATCCAATTGGTCCAATTCTAAATATAAATAAAGAAAATTTGTATCCAAAAAAAAGGGCAATAAAAAATTGAATAAAAAACCAACACCAAAGAGGCAATGGATGAATTCAAAACCGATACAAAAGAGACAACAAACAGCGTAGACTCCCGGTAAGGTAAGAATCCCAAACAGTGTAAATTCTAAACAAGTACACGATAATTTATTTGTTTTTCAAAAAAAATAGTTATTACAATTACAATTATATCCAACACTTAATAACTTACGAAGGGTAAAAAGGATGAACGGCATTTCGATAGGGCCTTCGTGCTTTTAATATATACTAGTTTTAGTGTACGCGCGCGTGTCCTACAATAATTTTTTTTTAAATAAGACCACATTAGTAATATATTAAAAATTGTACTTGAGTTATTATATATAAAATAAAAGTGTAAGATATGTTAATGTAGATACATTTAACTGGCGATCTTTTTACTTAGATTACTAAGTGTAAGATCTAAAATAAAAGTGTAAGATATATAGCTCGTCTCAAATTTGAAATATTAATTGCAATTATACTTTTATCAAATGCATTATAAAATTTTATCTTTAAATAAAAATTGATTTTAAAATAGTAAAGAATCAATGACTATTTTATTTTTGGATCTTTATGCTTGTTGAAACATTAGTGTTATATGGTTCAAATAAGGAAGAATTTATATAAGAAAAATACTATCAATTTTAAACTCCTAAATATTAGGAATTCCCACACAGTTCAAATAGGAAAAATATTTAAAGGCCATAATTTTAGTTGCTTTTAAACTCCTAAATTGTAGGAAAAATAATTAAATGATAATTTTGTCTAGTGTGAAATATAAAAAAGTCGAACCTATGGGCCTTCGTGCTTTTAATATAGTATTAGTTTGAGCGTATGCTCATTGCGCGTGTACCTCATTTCTATAAATATAATATTTTTTAAAATTACATAATTGTTATATTAAAAATTGTATATGAGTTAGTATAAATTAAAAGTTGAAAAAAGGTATAGGTTCCTAAAAATGATGATTGTTGATCTTATAAATCTAAATATATCCCTAATGAAAGTCCAACCTAAGGTGTTTGTAGAGCATTGATCTTCTTTTATTAAGTTGGATAAATGTGATTAACGTTCATTAGTTTTTTAAGAAAATTGAATTTTTTAAATTTTATATTAAATAATTCAAATACTTTTATGAATAATATCTATGTAATTTTTATAATATATAATTCCTTTGAACAACCAAAAATTTAAATTGAACGAAACTGTGGAGAAAGCAGAAATTATATTTGTGGATAAAGTATACAATTGCTTTGTTCAACTAAAGGTTATTTTGAAAAAAAGGAAAACTATGATTAAAAGAATCCTAAACCTAAAGTGATATTAATATTGTTGAGAATTCTAATCCTAACTAAACCTAAAGTGAATCCTAAACTTGATGATATAGTGTAAAAGAATCCTAAAGCTAAATTGCTGTTATTTTTCTAAGAATATTTATTATGATTTTGTAATTTTTCTTATATTTTATTTTTACTTACATAAAACATATTTATAAATGGCTTCTGCCAATTATAACTTTAGATTTATTTTACTATTTTTTTATGGACATATAAAACGGCAAGAGAATTATTCTTCCTTAATAACTTTCACTAATTTTTATTCATAGAGTTATATCTCCTTAAAACTATTCGTCTCATTTTTATGAACAAGAGATGTTCTATTTATCAAAGGACTCTAGCGGCTTAATTTGGCATAATGCTATTGTAAATAGAGCCCTAGATGCTTAGTTGGTGCTAAACGTTGCAATTATTCTCAATAACAATATAGTTATTCAAATTCAAGTTAAAATTGATATTTTGTACCTAAATTTAAGAAGGATTTCCTACATTATTTAAATAAGGAAAAATTTAATAGCTATAGTTTTAGTTGATTTCAAACTTCTAAATATTAGGAAACAATAATTAAAAACTATTTTGTCTAGTGTGAGCATTTTATTTAAAGGGTAAAAAAGGCGAACGATATTTTACTAAGGGCCTTCGTGCTTTTAATATAGTATAGATATATATATTCTTAATGGGTTAACGGATTATCCGTTAAGAAAATTAAATAATTCGCCCCCAAACTGATAAGCCGTTAATAAATAAAAAATTCAATCCGTTCCCCTTTCGTTAAACTATTAACCCGATACCAATAAGCCATTAAGCTTCGGTTTCGGTTCGGTTTTTTGTTTCAGTTCGGTTTTGAACACCCCTAATACAATGTAAAATGGCGTGTAGTAGCCACTAATTAAGGGTGTCTTTAATTTTTATCCACTAGTTATAATGCTCAGCAAAAATAGCCACTACTAATAGGGAAAAGACTGTTTTACCCTTCCTTCATATGCCAAAAGGCCCCAAACCCTTGTTTTTTCATTCAGAAGAGGGAAATTTGAGAGAGGGGCAAGTTCGCTTGTTCTCTGCTACTGTATCATCCTCGCATGCAAACGAGCTTCAGTTAATCTTTCTCCTTCTTCATCTTCTCTGTCATCTTCTCTGAATCTATCGATCTAACTGGTAATTTTTTTTTTGTTTTATGCATTTTTGTTTTTCTATATGTGTAATCGCGTTCAATGCCCTGTCAAGTATGTGTGAAATTTCAAAAATGATCATTATAAGTTGATTCAGTGTCGGAGAAGTAGCGTATTTTTGTGATGCTGTTATTCAGAAATTTTTGGTGTTGAAATGTGTAATGTATTTGTGGTTGATTCAATATATTTGATTATGTAAGGACATTTCATAAAAATAGTCGTAGAAATTCATAAGCTTACTGTGTTTCTGAATTTTTAGTTAACTGTGTTCATGAAAGATAAGGATCAAACGTAATTAACTTTTGAAGTTGGAAATCAAAGTTAAGGACTGAGTGTCCTTAACTTTTGAACTTGAAACTTGAAGTTAAGGACTAAGTGTCCCTAATTTTGGAACTTGAAAGTTGAAGTTCAGGACCAAGTGTCCTTAACTTTTCAACTTGAAACTATAAGTTAAGGACTGCCTGTCCTTAACTTTTTAACTTTAAACTTGAAGTTAAGGACCTAGTGTCCTTATCTTTTGAACTTGAAACTATAAGTTAAGTCCTGTCTATTCTTACCTCTTTAACTTGTAACTCTAAGTTAAGGACTAAGTGTCATTTACTTTTGAACTTGGAATTCAAAGTTAAGGACTGCATGTCCTTAACTTTTAAAGTTGAAACTTGAAGTTAAGGACCAAGTGTCCTTAACTTTTGAACTACAAATTTGAAGTTCAGGACCTATTGTCCTTAACTTTTCAACTTTAAACTTTAACTTAAGGACTGCTTGTCCTTAACTTTTTTACGTGAAACTTGAAGTTAAGGACCAAGTCTCTCCAACTAACTATAAGTCCTAATCTTTGTTTTCTTTTTCCTTCTTTGTAGTGTGATAATGGAAGGAAATCGTGTGTTCAAGTTTGGTGATTGGCGTAATTTTATGGTGTATTGGAAAGGAGATTTACAGTATAAGGAAACAATTAAAAGTTTTTTGTCAAACAGGCAGTGGAAGAAGTTGAGGGATGGTATTTTCGGCAACTTCTTCCGATTACAAAGTGTGAAGTTCTGTGGTAAACTTATTCACTGTATATTGCTTTCAGAAATTGTGAATAATGACCTTGATTCGATGACATTCAAGGTATTTGACCGTAAAATTAAGTTTACACGTGACGCATTTCATCTAATTACTGGTTTGAAGTGTTATTCCTCGCTGGACATCAAAGGTTTACATGAGAAAGAGAATAGGCTTTCGAAAGTCTATTTCCCCGGAAAGGATAGAATTGAGTTGGGTGATTTGTTTAATTTTATTTCTAGTCACCCACATGGTACAACTTCGTCATTTGTAGGCAGCGATGATGATGCTGTGAAGTTGGCAACAATTTATTTTGTTGAATCTGTTTTGATGGGCAAGCGGAAGAATAGGAATGTGTCCGNTTTCTTAATTAAGTCCAAATAAATGTCACATGTATTTAAATGAAATTTTTTATTTTAGCGCGATAGAAATTAAAACTATTAGATATGTAGAAGAATATCAAAAAAAAAATTTGGATAGTATTAGTGTCACTTTTTTACCATGGGCTTGAGTATGATCATGTCTGCATTTCAATTAAAAAGTACATAATAATAACTATATTTCAGTAAAAATTCCTGAGCTGTTGCTTTTTCGAACAATCAATGTACTACTAATATGTGCAGTATATATTATGAACTTTCCTTCACAAACTTATAAGGAAAAAGGTTAAGTACAATCTAAAGGATAAAAAAATTACAATTTTACCTTTGAAATTCTACCTTTGGTATATTTACACTTAAACATCATATAGCGAGTCAATAGGTTTTCATGCATAAATTTTTGGAGTGTACCACCTTCTTTTTCGACTAATAGCCCGTTTGGCCTAGCTAGAAAAATTGAATTATTTTGAGAAGTGCTTTTTTTAAAATTACTTTTGGCGAGGAGTGGTTTTTGTTTGGATAATTAATTTGAAAAGCACTTCTAAGCAATAATAAGTGTTTGGCCAATCTTTTAAAAAGTGCTTCTAAGTGTATTTTTCTCAAAATGCTTCTAAAAAAAGTGTTTCTGGGAAGAAGCTACTTTTTTCTGCTTCTCCAAAACATCTTCTTCTTCTACTCAAAAGCACTTTTTTTATTGGAGAAACTTGGCCAAACAGGCTATAAATCTCCCCGTAAGGTTATAATTTCAGGATCATACCTGAAACTTACAATTAAATATTATATCAATTGTATTAAATACCTTGGAATCAGATAATAATTATTTATAGTAATAAATGAATAAGTTAAACTAACTTCTAACTTACATTTCATTTCGTTAATATTATTTCTCTTTGTTTCTTTTTTGCTTCTCCAAGGGAGGCCTAAACTATCACTAAAATATCAAGTACGTCTGCAAAAGATTAAAAAAAAATATATTTAAGTTACTAATAAATTATTAAGTAAATAGAAGTAGAATATTATTCATACATTTAATGTAAATTAATCGATGAAATCTGAAGAAATTAAATGAAACCAAAAGAAATCACAAGATATTTTTCTTGGTGCATTGGACTAAACAAAACTGTTTGAAAAACTAATGGTATAAAATTTATTATTGCGATCTTTGACTATGCTACCTTCCCAAGGTAGGGGTAAAGTCTACAAGCACACTATCCTCCCTAGATCCCATTTGTGGATCGTGCAAAGTATGTTTTTGTTTTTGTTGTTGTTGTTGTTGTTATTTGTTGCAATCTTTGAATATAGTATCATTATTGAATACAATCTCAAGCTCTTTGTACATCAAACCAACATTAGGATTTAGACCACTTACGTGGCTATTATGATGTAATAGGTCTTGCTTTGTTCTAAATATTTATTCTGCATTTCAGCTTGATTATTGAAAAATAGGTTGAATTTTTATTTCAAGTAAAAACTTAACCTTAATATCACGATTAAAATAGTATAAAACATATGGAACATAATACGAATATTGAAACATCATTACCTCCTCATCTACAAGTGTAAGAGTCTTGTCAAAGGCCTTGATTAACTTGTTGCGATTTTAAATTCTTTTACTAATCCATTTTTGTGACGACCCGATCCGTCGTCTCATGTGTTACTGCTCCGTTTTCCCCATTTTTATGCTTCTTCATGTTTCGTTATCGGTATGTGGTGTGTTAGAGTTGATTCGGATTGGTTTTGATAAGAAATGAGACACTTAGTCTCTTTAAGGAAGGCTTAAGTTGGAAAAGTCAACCGGACATTGAGTTATGAGTTATAGGGCTCGGATGTGATTTCCGATGATTCGGTTAGCTTCGGAAGATGATTTGTGACTTAGGAGTGCGATCGGAATTGAATTTGGAAGTCCGGTGTAGAATTAGGCTTGAATTGGCGAAGTTAGTATTTTGGCGAATTCAGGTTGATAGGTGAGATTTTGATCCGAGGGTCGGAAAGGGATTCCGAGAGTTGTTGTAGCTTCGACATGTGATTTGCGATGTGCGTGCAAAATTTCAGGTCATTCGGACGTCGTTTGGTCGGGTTTTTGATCGAANAGAGAGAGAATTTAGTGTTCCAATTAGAAAAGATGGAGTTGAAGAAGATGCAGAGCCTACTGTTACAATCAACAAAGATGCAGGCGGTGATGAACGTGATGATATGGATGTGCATGCAGAAGTTCAGTATGAAAGCGATTTTAGAGATGCACATCTAGATGATGAAACTGAGAACGTTACTGATATTGGGAAAGGTTAGATATAGATTTTGAATTTTTTTTGCGTTGAAATTTATATTCAATAGAGTAATACATATAAACTTTTTTGTGATTACAAATATTTGTAGAATCTATTGATGGAGTGGAAGTTGAAGATGTAGGAGAATGTCAAGACCAGGAAAATCCAAAAGAGAAAGGAGAAACAGAAAAAATTTGTAAATGTGGTTGCAATCTCAGGAGGATTTAGCAAGTCCATTGGGAACAAGTGTCAGCGAGATTGTATGCAAATGCTTAGAAGGAACATATGATCTGTCTACACCTCTGTCATACAAAGAAAAATTTGGAGTTCAAACTTGTGCCAATCAAGGTTAGATAAAATTTTCATTATATATTGTATGTTAGTTTTAGTGAATTATTAGAATGAGTATTAATTGCAAATGTTACAGAATCTTTTGAAGCTGCAAGGGAAGAAGATGGAGTGGAGTATCAAGAGAAAAGTGGAATACAATCTCAAGACGTAGAAAATACTGAAGGAACAAGCAGAAGTGAGATTGGTTCCAAATGCATAGATGCAACATGTGATCTCTCGACCTCCCTCTCTTAACGACAATATTGGAACCGAAGAAAATGCTAGTGAAGATAATGATATAATTGGGATGATCTTGACTATTGCAAATGGTTAGACAGTGTTTTATTTTATTTTATATATGTTTGTTTTAATCAAAGATTATTGACAAGTACTAATTGTGTTAGCTCTTGTAAATATTTTTGCAGAATCTTGTGAACAAGCAACTGAAGCACATGGTGAACAATTGCAAGATAAAGAAAATGTGCAATTGGAAGAAAAAGAAAATGATGCAAGTAATATCTTAGCTGAATTGTCTGTTGAAAAAAACACAAGAAGGTAGTGTGCAGAAGACAGGTACTGATTATGTCCTAAATATTATATTCATAATTGAAATTTTGTCTCTTCATTTGACGAGTTGCAGCAAACTAATATACTAATATATATATATATATATATATATATATATATATATATATATATATATATATATATATATATACAACAATGATGAAGCTCTTAACCAATATACGAGGAAAAGAAAGAGAGACAATATTGGTTATGATGGTCCGTCATTTTCTATTCTTACTCCTACTCCTCCAAGTACACAAATGAGCATTGATGGGGCTTTGACTATGGAGGTTGAAGGAAATGTTGAAGAAGATCTTGGTCGAGGTAAAAGGAACAAGAAGCTAAGTTGGCAGTTGAAATCTCCTTTTGATCATGAAAAGCAGGAACTTCGATGGCAGACAATCAAAATACTCCGAAGAGTTCAGGCTGGATAAAATCAACATATACTCGTAGGTGTATTTTTCATTATGCCACAGAAGATGCAAAATTAATGAAGAAATTCATTGCGTGGTTGCGCAAGGAGAAAAGGAGAGGTCGCAAAAAAGAGTAAGTCCCTTAATGTATTTCACTACGTCCTTAACTTCTGTGATTGTAAGACTAATTTTAGGACTAAGTGTCCTGAACTTTTGAAGTTGTAAGTCAAAGTTCAGGACCATGTGTCCTTAATATTCGAACTTGTAATTCAAAGTTAAGGACTTCCTGTCCTTAACTTTTGAACCTTCAAGTCAAAGTTAAGGACAGATAGTCCTTAAGTTTTGAACTTGAAACTATAAGTTAAGGACCTCATGTCCTTAACTATTGAACTTGATACCCAAAGTTAAGGACAAACAGTCCTTAAGTTTTGAACTTGAAACTCAAACTTTAGGACCAAATGTCCTTAGCTTTTGAACTTCTAATTCAAACTTAAGGACTGCCTGTCCCTAACTTTTGTACTTGGAATTCAAAGTGAAGGACAGACAGTCCTTAAGTTTTGAACTTGAAACTATAAGTTAAGGACCTCATGTCCTTAACTTTTGAACTTGATACTCAAAGTTAAGGACATACAGTCCTTAAGTTTTGAACTTGAAATTCAAACTTTAGGACCAAGTGTCCTTAGCTTTTGAACTTCTAATTCAAATTTAAGGACTGCCTGTCCTTAATTTTTCAACATGAAAGGCTAAGTTCAGGACTAAATTCTAACTTTGATATTTTCAAAATTTTCAGGGGACAAAATGATGTATATGCTGATAATAATGGTGTGAGGAAAAATCCCTACAAATTGTATCATCAAAAAATCAGTAGCAAAATGTTCTTCCTTGAGTTTTCAGATAACAGTTTTGTACTTGATGATAAGGTTAGATAATTCACAAGGCATTTATTTTTTTTATTCTTACTTTATCATTTTTTAATTATTTTATGACTGATGGATTTGTTTTATTTTTTGCCTTTTTATGAAGCATATTGACATTGCCCTATATTATCTGAGAAATATGGAATGCTACCACCCTCGCGATCATCCTTTTCACTGCACAACTACTGATATTCTTTTTGATAACTATATGGTACTTGTGTATAAAGATTTCAGTGAAGATGCTACTGATGACTTTTGGTGTGCTGGTGATAATCAGTTGTTTCTGACACCATATGTGTGGGGTGACAGCCGTAGATGTGGAATTGCTTGGACAGAAGTTGACAAAATCTTTTCTCCATGTCGGCTTCCTTCTGAAGATGATAATGCTGTGACACACTTTCTTTTGGGGGTATTGGACTTGAATCAGAAAAAGATTGATGTATACGATTCCATATACAGTGAGCCATATGAGGCAGGACTGAATCACATGGAAATGTATGCACGCATGATCCCCCACTTGCTAAAGTTCTCACAGTTTGACAAACATCACAAGTCTTTTGGAAATGTCTTCAACAAATTTGATATTCAATGGCAAAGATCACCACACCAAATTGGATCGTACGTGTTGTTATTTGTTATATTATTTATATGTACTTTAGATTTATTGTTTAATTCACTGCATATCTTACATTTCTCTTAGGACTGATTGTGGTGCATTCCTGATCAAATATATTGAGTTGCTGATGATTGGAAAGGATGTGGAGCAATTCAAACCCGAAGACATAAAAGACTTTAGAAAAGAACTTGCTGCAAATCTTTGGGCACATGGTGAATGGAAAAGAAATTCTGGTTATGATACTCCACCAGAAAATGTTGGCGATGATTATGAGAGTGAAAATGAAACTTGCTGTCCAAATGAGTTGTAGTTTAGTTTTAAAGAAAGTTAGTTGTGGATGATCTTTTGTATAAAATTGTTGTAAAGGATACATGTGAATTCTGCAAGTTTAGAAAACTTCTGAAATATTCTGTAAATTCCTAAAAAGGCACTTATCTTTTGTTAGCATAGCGTAATTTTTTGTCACAGCTATGCAAAATTACAATTTCAGAAGTTATATCAAGGCATCATGTTATTAATTTCTTTGTTTCTCTCAAGTGTTGATTTGTCCATTGAGTTTGTTAGTATTAGTTCATGACTAAGTGTAAGTGAACTTCAAATTCAAAGTTAAGGATCAAATGTCCTTAACTTTTGAACTTGAAACACAAATTTAAGGACTTCCTGTCCTGAACTTTTGAACGTGTAATTCAAACTTAAGGACTGGCTGTCCTTAACTTTTGAACCTGTATTTCAAACTTAAGGACTCCTGTCCTTAACCTTTGAACTTTGAACTCAAAGTTAAGGACTGCCTGTCCTTAACTTTTGAACATATAATTCAAACTTAAGGACTGCCTGTCCATAACTTTTTAACCAGCAAGTCAAACTTAAGGACTGTTGTCCTTAGCTTTTGAACTTAAAACTCAAAGTTAAGGACAGTCGGTCCTTAAGTTTTAAACTTGAAACTATAAGTTAAGGACTTCCTGTCCTTAACTTTTAATCTTTGAAATCAAAGTTAAGGACAGGAGTCCTTAAGTTTTCAACTTTGAACTATAAGTTAAGGACTTCCTGTCCATAACTTTTTAACCAGCAAGTCAAACTTAAGGACTGTTGTCCTTAACTTTTGAACTTAAAACTCAAAGTTAAGGACAGACAGTCCTTAAGTTTTAAACTTGAAACTATAAGTTAAGGACTTCCTGTCCTTAACTTTTAATCTTTGAAATCAAAGTTAAGGACAGGAGTCCTTAAGTTTTCAACTTTGAACTACAAGATAAGGACTTCATGTCCATAACTTTTTAACCAGCAAGTCAAACTTAAGGACTGTTTGTCCTTAACTTTTGAACATAAAACTCAAAGTTAAGGACAGACAGTCCTTAAGTTTTAAACTTGAAACTATAAGTTAAGGACTTCCTGTCCTTAACTTTTAATCTTTGAAATCAAAGTTAAGGACAGGAGTCCTTAAGTTTTCAAATTTGAACTATAAGTTAAGGACTTCCTGTCCATAACTTTTTAACCAGAAAGTCAAACTTAAGTTCTGCGTTGTTGCTGCGCTACTGCTGCTGCGCTGCTTCTGCTGCTCGTTAATGTTAGCGTAGGTATAAGTTATAGCAGAAGGGTATTTTCGTCCAGTCAGCTATAAGTTTATTAAACCAGTGGCTAAAGACTAATGACATTTAAAACACTGGCTTTAAAATAAAGACAGGTGTTGTTAGTGGCTATTTGTGTACATCGCCCTTATAATAGTCTGGCCTAATATATGACATGGCCCAGGAACCTTTACCTGGACTATCTACAACCTTAACCCTCTTTAACCCTAACCTTTCTTATTTCACTGATGTTTCTCCATCTTTTGAAATTTTGGAAAAGAGGTCTCCTCCCTTTAGAAACTCTTGTGGAAGTTCTGTAGTTTGAGAAGATGGCTTGTCCTCCATGTGCTTCAGCTGGAAGGTAGTGTGGCAGCTATGTTTTAACTGTGTATTTTGATGCGCGCATTTAGGATTTTCAGTGACTGTATAACATTTATGGGTATAATATTCTCTGAAACACGGTTGATAATATTCGCAAAATAGGGAAGGGATTCAATATGTATGATGCTGCACCTTATTGGATCGACGGAAAAATTTGTGAAGTTGATGATTTGGGTGCTTGATGTGCTCTGATTGAGGGGTATTCTTTTTTCCTGCAGTTGACTGTGATTTAAATTTTTCATATTTAGTTATAATACTCCCTTCAGTTCACAATAAGTGATAAATTTGCTTTGGGCACACCCATTAAGAAAATACTAAATTCTAGACGAAACTAGTTAGTGCGACTAAACAACTCTTCATTAAATGTTGCACCATAGTTATAGTAGCATTTCTCTCCTCAAATGTGAGGAGTAAATAACTTTATAGGGAAAACGTACATAAGGGTAATTTTGGGAGAATAAACTGAATTTTTTCTTTATTTTATAAATGTAACACTTATTTTGGACCAAAATAAAAAAGCAAATTGGTCACTTATTGTGGACCGGAGGAAGTATGTTTTATTAGATCTATTTGTGTTTCTTACTTCAGGAGAATCAAAAGTCTTTTTTTCTTTATTAAAATTTGTGTCAAGTCAAAATAAGACAATATTTTTGAAATAGAGGGAGTATTAATTAGTGTTGACAGGTTAACTTTTAAGAGGAGGAAATTTGTCCTCCATTGAAAAAATAAAGAAAAAAGAAGTATTTATAAACATTTCTTTGTCTTATATGGTTTGAATATTTTGAAAGATATTGTGGAGAGAAACTAAAATTTGGCAATATTAATGGTCAAGATTAGGCACTTGGGCACGATGTCGGCCAATTAAGCAGTCCAACATTAATGATTTTAGTCACCTCTTACTTTTGTTATTTTAACCAAAACGTTATTAAATTATTAAAATGTTTTAACAATTTATTTTAATTGAAAAGGTGATTATTAATCTTTTAACAAGGTGCATGTTGGCAAGGGTTGAATCTGTTGATTCTAAAAAACACCTAAGGGGCGTTTGGTACATGGGATAAGAATAATAATTTTATTCCATGTTTGGTTTGGGGTATTAGCTAATCCATTGGATAATTTTTACACTAAAATAGTGGGATTAATTATCCCACATAGAAGGTAGGATAACTAATCCCATAGAATATCTCACCATTGCAGCAACGACCCTAAAGAGCTTATAAAGACCAATTAACACCATATATAATTAAAATATTTAATTTACCTTGTATATCTATTTTATAAATTTATTTTACCCTGTATACCTACTGCCTCTCCAAAAATAGACTAAAACACAGAAAGCAACATATTTTGTAATGACCCGGCCGGTCGTTATAACAATTTACGTCCCGATCCCCAATTAACTGCTTTTTCTGTGTTTATTTCTGCTATTTTGATTTGCTGGGATGTTCGATTTTGAGTTTTGAAGAGTTTTGGGACACTTAGTCCCTAAATGAGAGCTTAAGTTTTTGAAAAGTTGACCGTAGTCGGAGCAGTGTGAAGACGGCCTCAGAATGGAATTCCGTTAGCTCCATTGAGTGATTTCGGGCTTAGGGGCATGATCGGATTGTGTTTTGGAGGTCCGTAGCTAATTTAGGCTTGAAATATCGAAAGTCGAATTTTTGAAGTTTTTGGTTCGATAGTGAGGATTTGATCCGAGGGTCGGAATGGAATTCCGAAAGTTGGAGTAGCTCCGTAGTGTTGAATGTGACGTCTGTGTAAAATTTCAGGTCATTCGGACGAGGTTTGATGGACTTTTTGATCGAAAGCATATTTTGAGAGTTTTTGAAGTTCTTAGGCTTGAATCCGATGTTAAATTGGTGTTTTGATGTTGTTTTAAGCGTTTCGAAGGTTGGACCAAGTTTGAATAATGTTTTAGGATTGGTTGGCATGGTTGGTTGAGGTCCCGGGGGCCTCGGGTGAGTTTCAGGTGCTTAACAGAAATTGAATTGGACTTAGGAATAATTTGGAATTTGCTGAACCTGTCATAACCGCACCTGCGAGTGTGGGACCGCAAGCGCGGCGCCGCAGAAGTGAGATTGGCCCAAAGCTCCAGGATCCGCAGGTGCGGCTAGGTTTTCGCAAATGCAGTGCCTCAGATGCGGCTAAGCGACCGCAGATACGGACCCAGCCTGTTAAGTGACGTTTCGCACTTGTGATGCATTCTTCCGCAAGTGCGGGATCGCGACCGCAGATGCGGTAATCGCTGGGCAGAAATATGAAATTTCAAGGGTTTGGTTCAAAACTTGGAAAAATCAAATTGGAGCTCAGGAGAGGGCGATTTTGGGAGGAAATTGAAGAGGAAATCATTGGGTAACTATTATTTAACCCTTTCTAGTTATATTCCATCAACCTATAGTTAGTTTCATCATTTAATTTCGGATGGGAGATGAAAATTGGGGAAAAGTTGGAAGAAAGTTCTTAGACCTAGAATTCGAATTTTGATTGGGAATTGACATTAGATTTGGATAATTTTGGTATGCATGAACTCGTGAGAGTATGGGGATTCTAAAATTATAAATTTTACCCGATGCCGAGGCGTGGGCCCGATGGCTGTTTTGGTCATTTTACCTAATTTCGCGTATTAGCTTAGAATATCTTTGTATAATCAGTTACTTGAAGTGTTATTTACATTATGCAATTGAATTGAATAGATTTGGGCCATTCGGGGTCGAGTACTCGTGGCAAAGACGTGGTTTCGATTTGATTTTGAGCTGGTTCGAGGTAAGTGACTTGCCTAACCTTGTGTGGGGGACCTTCCCCTTAGGATTTGGTATTATTGTTAATTGAAATGCCTTGTACATGAGGTGATGAGTGCGTACTTGTGCTAATTGTTGGAAATCCGATTTTCATTAAGTAATTACTAGTATGTCTCCTTTCCTGTTTTTATTACTTGCGCTATTAAGCCTGTTGTTAGCTTAGGAAAGCATGTCTAAGTGATTTAATTGCTTTATCTGCTCAAACTGCTTTACCTGAATTCTGTGCAGCATGCTAGGCTAGAATTACTTGTTGCCTTAATATGGAATTTGACATTTCTGAATATGTTTCTGTTGCTGCTGTGTAATTTACATTGGGACTACGGATGTGGGATTCCGATAGCTCCCTCTTGTCTGTTTACATTTGGGACTACGGATGTGAGATTCCGGTAGCCCCCTACACAATTATATGGAACTACGGGATTGCACCTGGTAGATCCCCCCAGTACTGGGTATTTATATTTGGGACTACGGAACGTGATTCCGGTAGATCCCTGCGCACTATGAGTTGGACTACGGGACGGTATCCCGGGAGATACATTGTATATGTATATTTGGGGCTACAGGACGGTATCCTGGGAGATCCCCGATTGTTATTTTACTGTTGAGCCGTATTTCTTTCTGTGTTTACTTTGCCTCCGTAATAGTTATTTCTGTCCTTTATCTCCTGTTTTACTTTTACTACTGTACATATTTATACTGTTTTGTTCGACACTGTTGAACTTTATATCTTATTTAACCTCAGTAGGGCCCTGACCTTCCTTGTCACTACCCGACCGAGGTTAGGCTTGACACTTATTGAGTACCGCTGTGGTGTACTCATGCCCTTTCTGTGCATATTTTTCATGTGCAGATCCAGGTACTTCGACTCAGTCCTATCACCCTTGAGGTGAGTCGACTGTTCCAGAGACTTCGAGGTATATCTGCCGCGTCCGCAGACCGAGGAGTCCCTTTCTATTCTCTCTTTTAAGTATTAGACCTTCTGTATTATTTTTCCTTGTTAGATATTCTGGAGTTAGACACTTGTACATATTCAAAGGCTTGTGGTTTCATGAGATTCCGGGTTTTGGGAAATGTTGTTAGTTTCGAGTAGTATTGTATATGCCGAGCGACATTTTAAATACTGTTTTATTCTGTTAGTTTTGGTTTTTAATTATTTCTTCTGCAAGTTTTGTTTATCTTCCGCATTGTTAGGCTTACCTAGTCGTAGAGACTAGGTGCCATCACGATAGTTCACGGATGGCGAACTGGGGTCGTGACAAGTTGGTATCAGAGCTCTAGGTTCATACAAGTCATGAATCACAAGCCGGTTTATTAGAGTTTCGCCGATCGGTACAGAGACGTCTGTACTTATCTACGAGAGGCTATGTAACTATTAGGAAAATTCCACTTCATTTGATTTCCTTGTCGTGGGAGATTTTGATGTCACAATTCTAAACACTGTCTTCTATTCTCTTACAGATGGTGAGGGCACGTGCTACCCGAGATGATTAGGCACTTGCGCCCCCTAGTGCAGTCGTCAGAGGCCGGGGCCGGGGTAGAGGCCGAGGACACGCACGTGGTGCAACCAGAGCACCCGTGCGAGCTGCCATCGAGGTACCACCAATAGTTCTAGCCGGATTCAGGCACCTGATACGCCTACTACTACTACCACTCCAGCGCTTCAGGAGACTTTGGCGCAGTTCATGAGCATGTACACCACTCTGGCTCAGGCAGGGTTGCTTTCCATTGCAGCAGCCACATCTCAGGCCGGGGGAGAAGCACAGACTCCCGCCGCCCACACTCTTGAGCAGCGAGTGCATATCGATCAGGTCCTAGAGATTATTCATGTACAACCTGTAGTCCCAGGTCAGCCCGAGGACAGGGCAGTGGCTTCAGAGGATGAGCGGCGGAGGCTTGAGAGGTTCAAGAAGTATGATCCTCCTATATTCAGTGGGTTAGCATTAGATGATGCCTTGGGATTTCTGGAGGAGTGCTACCGTATTCTCCGTACCATGGGTATATGAGGATCGAGCGGGGTTTCCTTCACTACTTTCCAGCTTCGAGGAGTCGCCTATGAGTGGTGGTGCACCTATGAGTTAGATAGTCTGGACGAGGTTGCTTCGCTGACTTGGACCCAGTTTTCAGATCTATTCCTGAGAGAGTTTGTTCCTCAAAGCCTCAGAGACGCATGGCGCGCCGAGTTTGAGCATTTGCGCCAAGGCTATGACTATATCAGAGTATGCTGTCAGTTACACTAGCTTGGCTAGACATGCACAAGCCTTGGTTTCTACTGTTTGCGAGAGGGTTCGTCAGCTTATTGAGGGGCTTATTCCCAACATCAGGTCCAACATGGCTCGTGAGTTTGAGATGGATATTACTTATCAGCAGGTGATGAGCATTGCTAGGAGGATTGAGGGTATGCATGTTAGGGAGAGAGAGGCCAAGAGGTCTCGAGAGTCGGGCCATTATTCTGGTGCCCATGCCCTAGCTGCAGGTCGTCATGGTAGAGGTTATATGAGTCGCCCTATTCATTCAGTTCTTCCAGCAGCAAGTGGTATTCCAGCTCCTCCTAGGCCTCAGGAGCCTTATTATGCACCCCGGTTTCTAGCGCGCCTCTTGCGCGGGGTGCTTTCAGAGGTCAGTCCAGTAGACCTGGCCCGAGCCAGTCAGATCCGCCATGTCCTCCTAGAGCTTGTTTTGAGTGTGGTGACACACGCCATATGGTGAGGGATTGCCCCAGACATGGGAGGGGTGCACCTCTATAGACTTCTCAGCCACAGCGTGCCCCGTAGAGTTCTCAGGCTATGGTTACAGCTCCAGTTGCTACCCCACTAGATCAGCCAGTTAGAGGTGGAGGTCGGGGAGGTAGAGGTCGCCCTAGAGGGGGAAGCCAGGCCAGATACTACACCCTTCCTGCCCGTACCGAGGTTGTTGCCTCCGATTCTGTCATCACAAGTACTATACTGGTTTATCACAGAGATGCATCGGTTTTATTTGATCCAGGCTCCACTTATTCTTATATGTCTTCTTATTTTGCTCCGTATTTGGGTGTACCTCGGGATTCTTTGAGTTCCCTTGATGTTTCTACTCCTGTGGGAGATTCTCTTATAGTGGACCGCGTTTATCGGACGTGTTTGGTTGCTCTTAGTGGTTTTGAGACCAGAGCCAATTTATTGTTGCTCAGCATGGTTGATTTTGATATAATCTTAGGCATGGACTGGTTGTCGCCCCATTATGCTATTCTTGATTGTCATGCCAAAACCGTGACGCTGGCTATGCCAGGTGTGCCACGAGTTGAGTGGAGGGGTGTTTTAGATCACACTCCCAGTAGAGTTATTTCTTTCCTTAAGGTTCAGCGTATGGTTGAGAATGGGTGTGACGCGTATTTAGCTAATGTGAGAGATGTCAGTATTGATACCCCTTCCATTGATTCAATCCTAGTAGTACCGGATTTTCCTGATGTGTTTCCAGCTGATCTTACGGGCTTGCTGCCTGATAGAATATTGATTTTGGCATTGATCTGTTGCCGGGCACTCAGCCCATTTTTATCCCTTCGTATCGTATGGCTCTTCCTGAGTTGAAGGAGTTGAAGGATCAGTTACAGGAATTGCTTGATAAGGGTTTTATTCAGCCCAGTGTATCACCTTGGGGTGCTTCTGTCTTGTTTGTAAAGAAAAAGGATGGTTCTATGCGTATGTGTATTGATTATCGCCAGTTGAATAAAGTTACAGTGAAGAACCGTTATCCTTTTTCCTCGTATTGATGATTTGTTTGACCAGATTCAGGGCGCACGGGTATTTTCTAAGATTGACTTGCGCTCAGGTTACCATCAGTTGAAGATTCGGGAGCTAGATATCCCGAAGACTGCTTTCAGGACTCGGTATGGTCATTACGAGTTCCTTGTTATGTCATTTGGGCTGACCAATGCCCCAGTAGCCTTTATGCATTCGATGCACAATGTATTCCGACCGTATCTTGACTTGTTCACCATTGTCTCTATTGATGACATTCTAGTGTACTCTCGGAGTCGGGAAGATCATGAGCACCACCTGAGGACAGTGCTCCAGACTCTGAGGGAAAAGAAGTTATATGCAAAGTTCTCAAAATGTGAGTTTTGGTTGGATTCCGTGGCATTCTTAGGCCACGTGGTATCGAGTGAGGGTATTCAGGTGGATCCGAAAAAGGTAGAGGCAGTGTAGAGTTGGCCTAGACCATCCTCAGCTATAGAGATCCGCAGTTTTTTCGGCTTGGCGGGTTACTATCGTCATTTTGTGGAGGGGTTTTCATCGACTGCAACCCCTATGACCAGACTGACCCAGAAGGGTGCTCCGTTCCAGTGGACGGAAGAGTGTGAGGCGAGCTTTCAGAAGCTCAAGACAGCTTTGACTACAACCCCAATTTTGATATTGCCTACAGGTTCGGGGTCTTACACTATCTATTGTGATGCCTCGAGGATTGGCCTTGGAACGGTTTTGATGCAGGACGGTAGGGTGATAGCCTACTCGTCCAGACAGTTGAAGGTGTATGAGAAGAATTACCCTGTTCATGACCTTGAGTTAGCTGCCATTGTTCACGTCCTGAAGATCTGGCGCCATTATTTGTCGGGGTTCCTTGTGAGATTTATACTAATCATCGGAGCTTGTAGCACCTGTTCAAGCAAAAGGATCTAAATTTGCGCCAGAGGAGGTGGTTAGAGTTGCTGAAGGACTATGATATCACTATTTCGTATCACCCGGGTAAGGCCAATGATCTTTTTAGTAAACTGATGGGGGGATGCGAAGTTGTGGTGGCCGATGCATTGAGTCACCGGGCAGAGAGTTTGGGGAGTTTGGCGTATTTACCAGCATCGTAGAGGCCTATGGCGATGGATGTTCAGGCCTTAGCCAACCAGTTTGTGAGATTGGATCTTTCGGAGCCTAGTCGGGTTCTAGCTTGCGTGGTTTCTCGGTCTTCCTTATTTGATCGTATCAGGGAGCGTCAGTATGATGACCCTCATTTCCTTGTCCTCAAAGACAAGGTTCAGCACGGTGATGCCACAGACGTGACCATTGGTGATGACGGGGTATTGAGGATGCAGGGTTGGATCTGTGTACCCAATGTTGATGGGCTTCAGGAGTTGATTCTAGAGGAGGCCCACAGTTCGCGATATTCAATCCATCCGGGTGTTGCGAATATGTCCAGGATTTGAGGCAGCACTATTAGTGGAGGCGGATGAAGAAAGATATAGTTGGGTTTGTAGCTCGGTGCCTCAACTGTCAGCAGGTGAAGTATGAGCACCAGAGGTCGGGTGGGTCGCTTCAGCAGATAGAGATTCTGGAGTGGAACTGGGAGCAGATCACCATGGACTTTGTAGTTTGGCTCCCACAAACTTTGAGAAAGTTCGATGCTATTTGGGTGATTGTGGATCGGCTGACCAAGTCCGCGCACTTCATTCCTGTGTGTACTACCTATTCTTCGGAGCGGTTGGCGGAGATTTATATTCGGGAGATTGTTCGTCTACATAGTATTTAGTTTCCATTATTTCAGATAGAGATACTCAGTTCACATCACAGTTCTAGAGGGTCGTTCAGCATGAGTTGGGTACTCGGGGTGGAGTTGAGTACAACATTTCACCCTCAGACGGACGGGCAGTCCGAGCGCACAATTCAGATTTTTAAGGATATGATCCGTGCGTGTGTGATTGAGTTTGGAGGGTCGTGGGATCAGTTCTTGCCATTGGCGGAGTTCGCATACAACGACAGTTATCAGTCCAGCATTCAGATGGCGCCGTATGAGGCTTTATATGGTAGGCGGTGTAGATCCCGGGTGGGTTGGTTTGAGCCGGGTGAGGCTAGATTATTGGGCACAGACTTGGTTCAGGATGCTTTGGAGAAGGTTAAGGTGATTCAGGATAGACTCCGCACAGCCTAGTCCAAATAGAAGAGTTACGCGGACCGGAAGGTTCGTGATGTTTCCTATATGGTTGGAGAGCGGGTTCTGCTTTGGGTTTCGCCTATGAAAGGCGTTATGAGATTTTGGAAGAAAGGGAAGCTGAGTCCGAGGTTTATTGGCCCTTTTGAGATATTGAGGCGTGTTGGGGAGGTTGCTTATGAGCTCGCCTTACCTCCCAGCTTGGCAGGAGTTCATCCGGTATTTCATGTTTCGATGCTTTGGAGGTATCATGGTGATCCGTCGCACGTGTTGGATTTCAGTTCAGTCCAGTTGGACAAGGATCTGTCTTATGTTGAGGAGCCAGTGGCAATATTGGACAGGAGGGTCCGGAAGCTGAGGTCAAAGAACATTGCATCAGTGAAGGTTCAGTGGCGGGGTCAGCCGGTCGAGGAGGCGACCTGGGAAACCGAGCAGGATATGCGCAGCCGTTACCCTCATCTTTTCACTACTTCAAGTACGTATCTATGCTCGTTCGAGGATGAACGAATGTTTAAGTGTGGGAGGATGTAACGACCCGGCCGGTCGTTTTAAGAATTTACCCCCCGATCCCCTATTAACTGCTTTCCCGTGTTTATTTCTACTATTTTGATTTGCCGGAATGTTCGATTTTAAGTTTCGAAGAGTTTTAGGACACTTAGTCCCTAAATGAGAGCTTAAGTTTTAGAAAGTTGAACGTAGTCGGAGCAGTATGAAGACGGCCTTGGAATGGAATTTTGTCGGTTCCGTTAGCTCCGTTGAGTGATTTCAGGCTTAGGGGCGTGATCGGATTGTGTTTTGGAGGTCTATAGCTAATTTAGGCTTGAAATGTCAAAAGTCGAATTTTTGAAGTTTCCAGTTCGATAGTGAGATTTTGATCTGAGGGTCGGAATGGAATTCCGGAAGTTGGAGTAGCTCCGTAGTGTTGAATGTGACGTGTGTGCAAATTTTCAGGTCATTCGGAAGAGGTTTGATATACTTTTTGATCGACAGCATATTTTGAGAGTTTTTGAAGTTCTTAGACTTGAATCCGATGTTAAATTGGTGTTTTGATGTTGTTTTAAGCGTTTAGAAGGTTGGACCAAGTTTGAATAATGTTTTAGGATTGGTTGGCATGGTTGGTTGAGGTCCCGGGGGCCTCGGGTGAGTTCAGGTGCTTAACAGAAATTGAATTGGACTTAGGAATAATTTAGAATTTGCTGAACCTGTCATAACCGCACCTGCGAGTGTGGGACCGCAGGTGCGGCGCCGCAGAAGCAGCTATATGGCCGCAGAAGCGAGATTGGCCCAAAGCTCCAGGATCTGCAAGTGCGGCTGGGTTTTCGCAAATGCGGTGCCGCAGATGCGGCTAAGCGACCGTAGATGCGGACCCAGCCCGTTAAGTGACTTTTTGCACCTGTGATGCATTCTTTTGCAGGTGCGGGACCGCAGGTGCGCTCCCTTGACCGCAGATGCGGTAATCGCTGGGCAGAAATATGAAATTTCAAGGGTTTAGTTCAAAACTTGGAAAAATCAAATTGGAGCTCAGGAGAGGGCGATTTTGGGAGGAAATTGAAGAGGAAATCATTGGGTAACAATTCTTTAACCCTTTCTAGTTATATTCCATCAATCTATAGTTAGTTTTATCATTTAGTTTCGGATTGGAGATGAAAAGTGGGAAAAAGTAGGAAGAAAGTTCTTCGACCTAGAATTCAAATTCTGATTGGGAATTTGACCTTAGATTTGGATAATTTTGGTATGCATGAACTTGTGAGAGTATGAGAATTCTAAAAATATAATTTTACCCGATTCCGAGACATGGGCCCAAGGGGCGTTTTGGTCATTTTACCTAATTTCGCGTATTAGTTTAGAATCTCTGTAGAATCAATTACTTGAAGTGTTATTTATATTATGCAATTGAATTGAATAGATTTGGGCCATTTGGAGTTGAGTAATCGTGGCAAAGACGTGGTTTCGGGTTGATTTTGAGCTGGTTCGAGGTAAATGGCTTGCCTAACCTTGTGTAGGAGACCTTCCCCTTAGGATTTGGTATTATTGTTAATTGAAATGCCTTGTACGTGAGGTGACGAGTGCGCACTTGTGCTAATAGTTGGAAATCCGGTTTTTATTAAGTAATTACTAGTATGTCTCTTTTCTTGTTTTTATTACTTGCGCTATTAAGCCTGTTGTTAGCTTTGAAAAGTATTTCTAAGCGATTTAATTGCTTTATCTGCTCAAACTGCTTTACGTGAACTCCGTGCAGCATGCTAGTCTAGAATTACTTGTTGCCTAATATGAAATTTGACATTTCTGAATATTTTCCTGTTGCTGCTGTGTAATTTACATTGGGACTACGGATGTGGGATTCCGATAGCTCCCCCTTGTCTGTTTACATTTGGGACTACAGATTTGAGATTCTGGTAGATCCCCCTGCACAGTTATATGGAACGACAGGATTGCACCTGGTAGATTCCCCCAATACTGGGTATTTATATTTGGGACTACGGAACGGGATTTCGGTAGATCCCCGCGCACTATGAGTTGAACTACGGGACGGTATCTCGGGAGATCCATTGGATATGTATATTTGGGACTACAGGACGGTATCCTGGGAGATCCCCGATTGTTATTTTGGTGCTGAGCCGTATTTCTTTCTGTGTTTACTTTGCCTCTGTAATAGTTGTTGCTGTCATTTATATTCTGTGTTACTTTTACTGCTTTACTTATTTATATTTTTCTGTTCTACACTATTGAACTTTATATTTTATTTAACCTCAATAGGGCCCTGACCTTTCTCGTCACTACTCGATCGAGGTTAGGCTTGGCACTTACTGAGTACCGCTGTGGTGTACTCATGCCCTTTCTGCGCATGTTTTTCATGTGCAGATCCAGGTATATCGACTCAGTCCTATCACCCTTGAGGCGAGGCGACTGTTCTAGAGACTTCGAGGTATATCTGCCGCGTCCGCAGACCGAGGAGTCCCTTTCTATTCTCTCTTTTAAGTATTAGACCTTCTGTATTTTTTTTCCTTGTTAGATATTCCGGAGTTAGACACTTGTAGATATTCAAAGGCTTGTGGTTTTATGAGATTCCGGAATTTGGGAAATGTTGTTAGTTTCGAGAAGCTGTATTGTATATGTCGAGCGTCATTTTAAATACTGTTTCATTATGTTAGTTTTGATTTTTAATTATTTCTTCCGCAAGTTTTGTTTATCTTCCGCATTATTAGGCTTAACTAGTCGTAGAGATCAGGTGCTGTCACGACAGTTCACGGAGAGCGAACTGGGGTCGTGACATATTTCCATCTTCTTCTCTTACAATTCAAAGAGTTCGTTCTAGTGGAAATTTGAGTTAATTGCCGGTCCTCGAATTTCACAAACTGTGTAAACCCGGTATACCTTGCTCTTGAGAAGCTTGACAACAAGAAGGTATTCTATCTCCACTTCCAAATCTTTGTATTCATATTTTTCGCTAATTTGATACTCTACAGCTCTGTAATGAAATTGGATATAGATTTCGTTTTATGTGAATATTTCAACATTTCCTTCTCTTTTTAAAGTACTTTTACAAGTACTAATCTCTTTCTTGCTATACATATAACCAGAGGTGGATCAACACTCAAAAGAATGATTCACGTGAACCCATCGTCATCCGGTTAAAGCATAGATATGACGTACATAATTTGGCAAGAATTTCTATCTATTATATAGAAGAGCCAAGTTGGTCGACCAAGGGTAAATTTGTAATTTCATCAGCTGATTTTATTTGTTTTGCCTAATCTCTTCCCTACATCTCAGTCAACGTGTCTTTTTAATTCAATACTCACAAAATAGTTCTTGGAAAAGATCTCCTTTCGTCTTTGTTATCCCAACATATACAACATAAATTCAAGAAACATCTATTACTTCATCTCTTCCATCTTTCAGAATAGATTACTACCAATAGTTCTCTTTTATCTTTTCAGATACATGACACTTGATAGGAACATGTGGAGGTCGAGTATTAGGGTTGTAGGTTAAGAGGTAGTTGAGTCTTGTCTTATGCCATAATTTTGGGAGACTAGTTTGGTAGGGATAATATTTGCTTTTGCTTTGTATCATTCTTCTTGATTTCATGTTGTTCTTATATATATATCTTTCTTATTATTTCTGTGGTGGTACTAATNTATATATATATATATATATATATATATATTTCCTTTCATATTGTTTCTGTGGTGGTACTAATATTGTCTTCTTTTGTCTTTTTGTCTTCTTGAGCCGAGGGTCTTTCGGAAACAACCTCTCTACTCCTTCGGGGTAGGAGTAAGGTCTGCGTACACACTACCCTCCCCAGACCCCACTAGTGGAATTTTACTGGGTTGTCGTTGTTGTTGTTATCTTTTTAGCTACCCAAACAATCTCAGATCTGATCCTCTTTCAATTTTTGCCCAAATCTTCTTCGAGCTCTCACAATTTCATAGCTAAAGTTGTTATTTTCTATCTATGGAGGGAAGAAAAGATTGAACCTTTGAGTTGAAGAAACAAAAGAAGAAGGATCCTGTTGCTCCACTAATTCTTCTATCTGCTATTTATTGCTTTACATCTTTAAATGGCATTTTCGCTCAATATATAGTTTTTCAAATTAAAACTGTAATTTTTAGGGGGACTATAAAAGAATGCTTTTGAAATTTATTGGCTCTCCTACTTTATTTATCTAGATGAAGTTTGACACTGATTCTTTGATTAAATACCTGCAGGATTTGCGAGCTTCCATTTTTGGTGGAGCATTTAATCTCAATTGCCATGAACTTAAAAATGATAACGAGCAGATTTTTACCAGTTAAGTTTTTATTTTTCTTATCCTACTTTGGCTTCAATTTTCAGATATTGATATTCGTTTAGAATTTTCGTTACTCTTTTACATGTGCAACATATAATTTAATACGATATATGTAAGCAAGTAATTTGACACTACTTTTATCTTCTAGGATAATTTAGTTGTTTAATAATGCTTCCTTTATTGAAACTTGATAGAAATTTTCTTGCTACAAATTGATGTGTCATGTTATTGTCATAAATGAGCATATTTTTAAAGCACTTAATCGTGTTTTGATACCTCTGTTTAGTATTTTTGGGGACATAGATTTCTGTTGTTCGCAAAAACCAAACCTCACACATTCTCTTTTGGGTTATTATGAGCTGCCCCTATGTTAGTTTTTTCGTCGGCATGAGGGAAGTCTCAGGACTTGAATCTTGGTCAATGCATTGTCGCTTTACGGTTGATGTGTGAAAATTTCTCGATTGCATTTTTTTTCTTTCCCAAATATGAATTGTTTTGTTCTCTTAGTCACATATTAGTATTGCTGATACTGCACTGCACATCTAGGGCAAGTAACTACATCATATCAATTAAACATGTGAACTTTTAATAGTGCTCTTCACGATACGTTGCACAGACATTTCTATGGAACTAACTCTTAAAACATGGATGCCGATTTTTCTCTGAATTATAAAGATTGTTGCTTGTTTTGTTGGTGGTTTTGACCTTATACATATTTGAGACCCGCTGTAGAAGAACAATATTAGTTAAAAACACTATATAAAATTAAGCTTCACACTTTCATTATACCTTTTGTATCTTATTAGGAAAATTCTTGAAATTTAAAAAATGAAAATGAATCACTTGCTTCTTTTCTAGAGCTGAACTGAATTTAAGTAGCTAACCCTATTGCTTCTATAGGTGTAGTAGTGGGAGACAAATTCTCCATACATGTGATGGCGCTTTAAAAAGTTGTACCTCATGTTAGCACTCTGGATCAAATTCTAGCTTAACCTAGATTTATTAGGATAACCTCCAATTTCTGTTTGACTTCATGATGTGGACCTGAAGTGCTGTTATATGTTATTCTTGAGTATCGAATTTCTTTGTGTGAATCATACTTTGAGGAATACCTGTATATAGTATTGAAATATAAGGGAGCTTTGTATTATTTGAAACTCATTCTCTGTTTGCTCAAGTGATTGCCTTGGGCTTCCAGAGCTATTTCTGAGATGTGACGACTGAAAATAAGAGTGGATGAGATAATACAATGTGACACTCATAATGATTACCAGTTAAGGCTCTGCCAATGAAACAATTACAAGTAAGAGCAAAACAGGTACGACTTTTTATTCATTCTCTTCTTTATATTTGATATTAGGAAAACAATATATGCAAACGATATAATATTTTCCAAGATTGGTATCATGTAATTATTTGTAATGATATTGTTCTTGCTAGAATTTCTTTTTTTTTTCCCTATCTTCTCCATGCTTTTTTCTTTTTAGAAAATTTATTTATGGTGTGGAGATTTTGCATTGTAAAATGCTAATTCAAGGAATTTGCATTAGATACCAGTATTAAAATAGAGAGTACACAAGTGATGCTCTAAATACCTTTAGGGACTATATGAAAATCGTTTTCTGATTTTATCAAATTAGAATGCTTGTGACTCAGATCCTTGGAATTATTGGCTAGAAAAACTTTGCTTTATGGTGCAAGATTTGTCTTAAAAACTTGAAGAGGTGTCTACTAATTGTGTAATTTTGAACTTGCTAAATATTTATTGGGTGATTAATCTTTTTAGTGGAATTCAGTTGTTCGGCATATTCTGAAACATACTGGTAGCGGAAATTGACCTATATATAAATGGGAAAGGGTGGACGAACACAGCTTCTAAAAGTTTTTCTTTGTGCTGGTTGTCTTAAAAGTTCTATCAAACATGTCCCTCCTTACGCTGTAATGAAGCAAGTGTCCCAGCTCACTTTATGATGAAGCATGAGTTCTCTCTTTGTACCTCATTCACTCTCGCCAAATTGCTCTAGAAAATTTTGTTATACCTTCATTCGTGGATTTTTAATCTGTCAAATTTTATTCGTTGTTTCTAGGTGAGTTCTCCTTCATTTTTTGATTGTTGGTTAATTTCTTTTCTCTATTTTGGTTCTCTGAATCTTTTTCTTATCCGCTTATTTCATCGTACTTTTGTTTGTTTCTGCTTACTTCTCTGCTTCCCTAAAGTATTGCATGTAGTTTGATAGCTAAATTTTCTTTGAGGAATTTGAGAAAAGTTAATCTAGGTTTAGAAATTGGGGGTTTGAGCATTTCAATCAAACTTTCATCTAAAAACTGAAAGGCCATCATATTGAAATTGTTGGTAAATGTCTAATTCATGACGCAACTGGTTTGATTAAAATCTGGGTGACGTATCCATGTGTTGTATTTCAACCTTTTAAAGGCGAGATTTTGGAAGCAATAGTTACCATGGTTGACAATATAAGAAAATTTCTTGCATTTAAGAAAGTTATAATATTATTCTTTACTATCTAAATTCTTTATTCAATGAAGATAGGATTTTTCCCTGAAGCAAGGCATGTTCAGTTTCAGTCGTTGGTATTATCCTAAAGAAGCTAAGATCTTCATGTGTTTTCACTTAGTGTGGTTCTCATCGGTTCCACCTTCCTTATAGTTCAGTACGGTTTCAATTATCGCCAGTATTGCTTACCAGTCGTTGAATGAAGAAGTTCAAAGTTGCAACTGGACAACGATTCCATATACTTGAGGATTTCACAATTCTGCTAAAATTGGATATTTATGTTAGTTCCCTATGATTTAGGCGGGTCAATTGGTTGGACGTACCCTTGAGTAAGTTTTAAGATTCACGAAATTCATATTTATTGACTTTTGAGACTTGGCAGGGTAAGATTTTTTACTTCTATATCATGTGAGCATTGCCTCTCTATGAGAGTAAACTATCTTAACTATTGTTTAGGAGAGTGACTTTTAAGTATTTTCTTTTGGAAAGTTCTACAATTTTATAAACTGAAATGTTAGGAGAGGAATGGTCGTTTGATATTTCCACGTTACGGTATGAATACTCTAATATTAATGGTTATGTGTTGCAATTCCACGTTGCAGTTGAATACTCCAGTATTAGTGGTTATGTGTTGCGACTTATTTTTTTTAAAAAAAAAGTTGTGTGCTGCAGTATGAATTACGAAGCTCATTTTAGGGTGATGAAGGTTTTGCCTGCTTGAAGTGGCCAACAACAATAACATGCTTAACTGCTTTTATCTATGGTATTTTATTTGTATCCTCCTCTAGGACTTTGCAATACTTACTGCAGCTGCATAAAGTTGGTTTAGGTCCATTATATTATATTGGATTCAATGTTGCTTATGAATTCTAATTATCAACTTTGAAGCTGATATAATTCTTAAGCCCTGTATGGTGTATGCCAATATACTAATTTAATTAGGCATGAGAGTTGAGGGTGGAGATAAAAAAATTAATCAGCAGAAGATTCTCAGTTAAATATAATACAAGTTTAAAACATCAAAGCAATAACAGTAAACACCTTCATACTTCTTGAATAGATTCATATTCTAAAGGAGAAGGTACTGAAGAAAAGAGGGTTCCCATATAAAAATTTGATTATGTTTCCAAAAGTTGAAATACAATTTATATTACTCTTTGGAGTCTAATTATGAATTATACTTTCTGATTATGTCTTAGGAGTGAGATATATTTTTCATTTTAACTGTATTTTCTAAAGTAGAATTAAGTTTCTGAAAAATAAATTTCTTCTTGACTTTCTATGATGTAAGAACTCTTAGTTCTTGATTTTTGTGATTGTTATCTCTAGAGGAATCTGCAAGTGTCTAGAGGAATGAAGGAGCGACTAAGATATTTTAATCACTTGATGATCTGACTTATAGCTTTTTGCCGAAAAGAGGAAGTAGAATTTGCAGGTATATAAGTTGTGCAGTTGTGATATTTTGTATTGTCTAAAATTTGTTGAGACATTTTTCCTTATACGTGTTGTAGCTAGGAGTTTAGGGGAGATATTTTTTTGCAATTGCAGCAAATGAACAAGAAGGGTCGTGGCACCAGATTAGTGAATCACTTAAAGCAGTTGGCATGCCGTGTGAATTGGCTAACTCATTCTCAAACAGAGTGACAACAATGTTGTTAGTTTCATTTTGTTTTGTGTTTATTGCCATCTGTATTCCAATGTGATCTTATTTAAAACTTATTGTAATTTCGTAAGTACTTCACACCGTACTTGTAAATTTCTCTCTAGAATATTTTCACGACCCGGATTTCCCACCCTTGGAAGTCGTGATGGCGCCTACTAATGTAAGCTAGGCAAGCCAATTATGGAATTAACTACCTTTTTACCCATTTTATACTCTATCATTTATAAAACAATAACGTGTAAACAACGAAAAATTTAGAATAAGCGGAAGTAAGCACTAAAATATCTGAACATGTCTATTACAATAGTTTGGACCTCAACCTCCCAGAACTGGTGTCACAGTACCACAGACGATCTAAGAGTGCTAAATACAAAGTCTGAAATAAAAGATACACTGTCTCCGAATCAAAGAAATGAAACAGGAATAAAGGGTAGAGGAGACGCTAGGGCCTGAGGATGCCTGCAGGTCTACCTTGGATCTCCGCGTGGACTGAAGGTAGCCACCCGATCTACTGTCCGAAGTCTACAGCACTGGGATCTGCACAAGAGAGTGCAGTCAGCACAACCGGCCCCATGTGCTGGTAAGTGCCTAGCCTAATCCCGGCGAGGTAGTGACGAGGCTAGACCAGACTACCACATAAACCTGTGCAATTCAACTATATACAGCGGAAAAGAAGTACAGAAATAAACAGTCAAGTATGGGAGGGGTAGCATGCTACGGGGGAGATGTCATTTCCAAATAGAAAGACAACAAGTAAATGAAAGAACCAATATGTCTCGGATGTCAACAAAGGACCCAAAATCAACAAATGCACGGCATCACCCTTCGTGCTTTCACTCTCATCCTCACCAAAGCAATCATGTAATAAAAATGTGCACGACATCACCCTTCGTTCTTTAACTCTCTCTCCTCACCATATAATCAGTATAATCGGCACGGAATGGTACATCGTGCGGCATCGCATCACCCTTCTTGCTTTACACTCTTTCCTCACAATCATACACGGCATCACCTTTCATGCTTTAACTCTCTTCCTCACCCAAACAACAATCACAAACAATAGGGCAAGGAAATAAATAAAATTACAATATGTAACGACCCGACCCGTCGTTACGGGAGTTACCGCCCCGTTTTCCCCGTTTTATGCTTCTATATGTTTCATTATATGTGTTTGGAAAATTTGAAGTAATTCGGATAGAGTTCGGTTAGAAATGAGACAATAAGTTTCTTTATGAGAAGGTTAGTTTGGAAAAGTCAACCGAATGTTGACTTATGAGTTAGAAGGCTCGGAATGGATTTCCGATGATTCGACTAGTTTCGGGGGATGATTTGTGACTTAGGAGCGCAATCGGAATTGAATTTGGAGGTCCGGTGTAGAATTAGGCTTGAATTGGCTAAGGTTGGATTTTGGCGAATTCTGGATGGTAGGTGAGATTTTGATCCGAGGGTCGGAATAGAATTCCGAGAGTTGCAGTAGCTCTGTTAGGTGATTTTGGATATGCGTGCAAATTTTCAGATCATTCGGAGGTGTTTAGGTCGGGTTTTAGATCAAATGCAAGTTTCGGAAGTTTTAGTTTAACTTAGGCATGAATCCGTGGGAACTCGATGATTTTGGTGTTTATGATAGCGTTTTTATGTTACGAGCAAGTTTGAATGAAGTAATAGAACATATCTGTGCATTTGGTTGAGGTCCCGAGGGCCTCGGGGTGATTTGGGATGGCTAACGGGGAGTTTTGAACATGAAAAAGTGCAGCAGAAATTGCAGAGGAATTTTCCTCTATGCGATCGCGTAGGTATGCCTGCGATCGCATAGAAGGTTCAGAGGGGGATGAAGATTTGCTCTATGCGATCTCGTATAGTGGTCAGCGATCGCATAGGTTGAGGAGATTGGGCAGTGCGGTCGCGTGGGAAGTAATGCGATCACGTAGAAGGGGGAGACAGTGCTATGCGATCGCATGGCCTGTCCTGCGATCGCGTAAGAGGAATTGAGGGCCTGGAAATTTTGGCCTATGCGGTCGCAGGGGTAGTGATGCGATCGCATAGGGGTCGCTACAGTAATCTGGCAGAATGTTTAAAACCCTTATATCCGCGACCCACATTATTTTTCCACCATTTTTACTCCACCAAGAGAGATTTTTGAGCGATTTGAAGAGGGTTTTCAACGGGTATTGATTTGAGGTAAGTCTCTTGACTAGAAAACACCATTTTTTTGGAAGAATCAACAATCAAATTCATGAAAGTGGGTAGAAATTGTGAAGAACTAGGGCTTGATAGAAAACAAATTTTTAGGATTTGAAAGGCCATTTGAGCTCCGTTTTCGGTAAACGTTATATGTACGGACTCGTGGCGAGACGAGGAATCCGTTGGTGTGATTTTTCGGAATTTTTTAGAAGTGGGCCCCGGGCTCGGGTTGTACCAACTTCGTAAATTTTAGTACTTTTCGAGTATTTTTTATTGGGTTATGTTTCTTTAGCCCATATTTATGTATTCGTTTTGATTTTGACTAGATTCGACGCGCGAGGAGGTCGATACGAAAGGAAAAGGCATTGCGGACCATTCTACGGCCGGTTAGAGGTGAGTAGTTGGTGTATATGATGGCCTGAGGGTTTGAAACCCCGACTTTTCACGTTGTGACGCTATTGTAGGGCGTGACTCGCACCCCATGGCAGGTGCGGGATTTGGTTATGACTGGGGATTGTGTCTTGGTCCATCCCGAACAAGAATGTTTCTATATTGGCGACTGATACGCACCCTGTATTGAATATATCTGGGCTTATTGCCGTGTTTGGGGCCTAGTGCCGATCTGTGCATCCTTAAAGGATGAATGTCATTGTGATAGCATGCTTTGTATAATCATTGATCTCAGTCCTGTGTTTAATCACTGTTATGAAACGCTAAGTCACTTTTCCTGAAGTTAAATATCTAAAGTATATTCTTCTTAATAAATTGGAAATTGGGAAATTAATTAAATCTGTTACGTGACTCATATGCATATTGTCGACTGAGTATGGATAGGGCTGCACGCCGCAGCGAATGGTATGATTATATTGCGCTTGGGCTGAAGGAGCCCCTCCGGAGTCTGTACACACCCCTAGTGAGCGCCGTCGACGTTAAATGGATCGGGCTACGCGCCGTAGCGGTCATGTGCATTGCATTGCATCCTTACATTATACTTGACTGATATATTTGAAGTTGTTTTGCTGTTAGTTCGTAGTTAGGTGTTGGACTGTTAGTTTTAGCTTTACTTTGTGGCACTTCGTGGATTTCTTATCTTCAGACATTTTATATGCTTATTACTCACTGAGTCGGTAGTACTCACCCTACTCCCTGCACCTTGTGTACAGATTCAAGTGCACCGGAGGCTTAGCTGAGCAGTCTTTGTTTTCCAGAGCTTATCAGAGTTGTTGAGGTAGCTGCTTGACGTTTGCAGGACCTGACTACTCTTCCTATTTCAATTTTATTTGCATATATACATTTCCAGACTTGAGTATTTTCGTTTAGATATTGTTATTCAGATTGTTTTAGAGGCTCTAGACTCGTGACCCCAGATCTTTTGGGAGTGTTTTTATCGGATTTCGTATTTCTCAGTACTATTCTTCGATAAATATTGGATTATTATTCTAAAACAATTATATTCTCTTTAAATTGTCGGTTTTGAGGTTTACGGTTGATTTGGGAACGACTGTGGTCAGGCTTGCCTAGCAACTGTGTTGGGCGCCACCACGACCGGGTTCGGGGTCGTGACAAGTTGGTATCAGAGCCTAGGTTACTAGGCCTCGCGAGTCATGAGCCGGTTTAGTAGGGTCTCGCGGATCGGTACGTAGATGTCCGTATCTATCCTCGGGAGGCTACAGAACCTTTAGGAAACACTTCACTTTCTTGAAATTCAAATCGTGCGGCTTGTTATTATGAAAAAAAAACTAAATTTTCGTATTCTATTCTCTCGCAGATGGCGAGAACCCGTGCTAACAGACGTGGCGGACGACCACCAGTGCCACCTAGAGGCCGTGGTCGCGGTAGAGGCAGGGCAGCAGGGACAGCACCTGCTGACCCACCGTTGACCAGACTTAGGGTCAGATTCCAGCACCAGTTGACCAGGCTCAGGGTCAAATTCCAGCTGTAGATGCTCCAGCAGCACCTGTTCAGGCACCGGCAGTGCCCATCGTGATTCCTGGTCTCCAGGAGGCTTTGGCTCAGATCTTGTCCGTCTGCACTGGCCTGGCTCAAGCGGTTTCAGCCACTACAACGGTGGCTACTTCTCAGACCGGGGGTGGTCATCAGACCCCCAATGCTCGCACACCCGAGCAGGTTATTCAGGGCTTACAGACACCTGGGGTAGCTCCAGCTCAGCCAGTTCAGCCAGCTGCACCAGTTGCAGCAGTTGTTCCAGTTGCGCCAGTCGCACCAGCTCCAGCTCATGTGGTTCCAGCTATGCCGGATGACGAGCAGCGTCGGTTGGAGAGGTTCGGTAGGCTTCAGCCCCCGACATTCAGTGGTGTTGAGGGCGAGGATGCCCAGGGCTTTCTGGATAAGTGCCAGCGTATGCTTCGTACTGCGGGTATTCTGGAGTCTAGTGGAGTGGCTTTTACTACCTTCCAGTTCACAGGGCCTGCATTTAATTGGTGGGAGGAGTTCGAGAGGCGTAGGCCTATTGGAGCAGCGCCCCTCACGTGGCAGCAGTTCTCTACGGTATTCTTGGAGAAATATGTACCCCAGTCTCACAGGGAAGAGCTGCGTCGTCAGTTCGAGTGGTTGACTCAGGGAGATATGACAGTGACTCAGTATGAGTTGAGGTTTACACAGCTAGCTCGGCATGCTACGTGGATGATCCCGACAGATCGCGAGAGGATCAGAAGGTTTGTGGATGGCCTCAACTATCCGATCCGCATATTGATGACTAGAGAAAGGGCTACAACAGTTACATTTGAGGAGGTAGTTGATGCGGCTCGTCAGATTGAGACAGATCGTCGTCGGGAGCGTGAGGAGAGGGAGGCTAAGAGGCCTCGAGGTTCAGGTAGTTTCAGTGGTGCTCTGTCTAGGGGCCAGTTCCAGCGCAGCAGAGGTCGTTCCTTCAGACCTCCTCAGTCAGGTCGTTCAGGGTCCAGTGGGGCTTCGTCAGGCCGTGGTCATCAGGGTCATCAGCAGAGCCAGCCTGCACTGAGTGCCCTTCCAGCTCAGAGCTCTGCTCCTGCTTCTTCAGCCCAGGGTTCATCTGCAGCGAGGGGTTCCCATCAGTCCCCTTCTCCAGCTCCAGGTCGTTGCTACGAGTGCGGTGAGTTGGGTCATATGAGGAGACAGTGTCCCCGGTTCCGTAGTAGACAGTCTCAGCAGAGGGATCAGCCCTCATCTTCTGCTCCTGTTTCTTCAGCACCCACTCAGTCAGCTAGGAGTGGAGGTCAGGTAGCCAGAGGTCACCCCAGGGGTGAGGACCGTACTGGCGGTGGTCAGGCTCGATTCTATGCTCTTTCGGATAGGAAAGACGCCAGTGCATCAGATTTAGTCATCACAGGTATTATCTCAGTCTGCCACAGGGATGCCTCTGTCTTATTTGATCCCGGATCTACCTACTCCTATGTATCTTCATATTTTGCTCATCATTTGGGTACGACCCGTGGTTGTCTTGCCTTACCTGTGCATGTATCTACCCCGGTGGGTGATACTGTTATTGTGGATCACGTATATCGATCCTGTCTTGTTACTATTGGGGGTCTGGAGACCCGAATTGACTTGTTATTATTGGGCATGGTGGATTTCGACGTGATTCTGGGTATGGATTGGTTATCTCCGTACCATGCTATTCTGGACTGTCATGCCAAGACAGTTACGTTGGCTATTCCGGGTATTCCGAGGATCGAGTGGCGAGGCGTGACTGACTATGTACCCGGCAGGGTGATTTCCTTCCTAAAAGCCCAACGGATGGTTGGGAAGGGTTGTTTGTCGTACTTGGCTTTCGTTAGAGATGTTGGAGCTGAGACTCCTAGTCTTGATTCGGTTCCCGTTGTGAGGGATTTCCCTGATGTGTTTCCAGCGGACCTGCCGGGCATGCCGCCGGACAGGGACATTGATTTCGGTATTGATCTGGTGCCGGGCACTCAGCCCATCTCTATCCCTCCCTATCGTATGGCACCAGCGGAGTTAAAAGAGTTGAAGGAACAGCTTCAGGAACTCCTAGATAAGGGGTTCATTCGCCCGAGTGTGTCACCTTGGGGTGCACCAGTGTTATTTGTAAAGAAGAAGGATGGCACAATGAGAATGTGCATTGATTACAGACAGCTGAACAAGGTGACAGTGAAGAACAAGTACCCACTACCCCGTATTGAGGATTTGTTTGATCAGCTTTAGGGAGCAAGGGTATTCTCTAAGGTTGACCTTCGATCGGGCTATCACCAGCTGAAGATTAGGGATTCAGACATTATGAAAACGGCTTTCAGGACGAGATATGGGCACTACGAATTTCTAGTGATGTCCTTCGGGCTGACTAATGCCCCAGCCGCATTCATGCACTTGATGAATAGTGTATTTCGGCCGTATCTGGATTCTTTTGTGATCGTGTTTATTGATGATATTCTGGTGTACTCGCGTAGCCAGGAGGAGCACGCGCAGCACCTGAGGGTGGTATTACAGAGATTGAGAGAGGAGAAGCTTTATGCGAAGTTTCTCTAAGTGTGAGTTCTGGCTTAGTACTGTGACTTTTCTGGGACACGTGGTGTCCAGTGATGGTATTCAGGTTGACCCAAAGAAGATCGAGGCGGTGCAGAGTTGGCCCAGACCGTCCTCAGCTACTGAGATTCGGAGTTTCCTCGGTTTGGCAGGTTATTACCGCAGGTTCGTTCAGGGCTTTTCATCTATTGCTTCGCCTTTGACAACGTTGACACAGAAGAATGCTCCATTTGTGTGGTCGGATGAATGCGAGGAGAGCTTCCAGAAGCTCAAATCGGCCTTGACCACAGCTCCGGTACTAGTATTGCCATCAACTTCAGATTCTTACACGGTGTATTGTGATGCTTCGAGAGTTGGGATCGGTTGTGTATTGATGCAGGAGGGTAGAGTTATTGCGTATGCTTCTCGTCAGTTAAAGCCCCATGAAAAGAACTACCCTGTTCATGATTTAGAGTTGGCTGCTATCGTTCATGCCTTGAAGATTTGGAGGCATTATCTATATGGCGTATCTTGTGAGGTATATACGGACCATCGCAGTCTTCAGCACTTGTTTAAGCAGAAGGATCTTAATTTGAGGCAGCGGAGATGGCTTGAGTTACTCAAGGATTATGATATTACCATTATCGGGATTTACGCTATTTCTCAAGTACTATTCTTTCGATAAAATTTTGATTATTATTTAAACAGATTATACTTTCTCTTTAAAACTGTCGGTTTTGGGTTATTACGGATATGATTGGGAACGACTGTGGTCAGGCTTGCCTAGCAATTGTTGGCGCACCAACGACCGGAGGTTCGGGTCGTGACAAGTTTGGTATGGAAGAGCCTAGGTTACTTCAGGCCTCGGCGAGTCATGAGCCGGTTTAGTGAAGGTCTCGCGATCGCGCTACGTAGATGTCCCGTACTATCCTCGGAGGCTACAGAACCTTTAGGAAATCACTGTCATTTTCTTGATTCATATCGTGCGGCTTGTTACTTATGAAAAACTTAAATTTCGGTAATCCTAGTCTCTCGCAGATGGCGAGAACCCGTGCTAACAGACGTGGCGGACGACCACCAGTTGCCACCTATGAAGGCCTGTGTCGCGGTAGAGGCAGGGCAGCAGGGACACACTCTGCTGACCCACCGTTGACCAGACTTAAGGTCAGATTTCCAGCACTCAGTTTGACCGGCCAGGGTTAATTCCAGCTGTATGATGCTCCAGCAGCCCTGTTCAATGCAGCTGGCCAGTGCCCATCTGATTCCCTGGTCTTCCGCAGGAGGCTTTTGGCTCTAGATCTTGTTGTCTGCACTGGCCTGGCTTCAAGCGGTTTCAGCCCTACAAGACGGTGGCTACTTTCAGAGTCCGGGGGTGGTCATCAGACCCCAATGTCGACACCTCGAGCAGGTTATTTCAGGTTACAGACCCTGGTGTAGCTCCACTCAGCCATTCACCAGCTCACTCATTCAAGCAGTGTTCCAGTTGCGCCAGTCAACCTAGCTCCAGCTCGTGTTTTTTCGCTACTATGCCGGATGCGAGCAACGTCGGTTGGAGAGTTTCGGTAAGGTCTTTTCGGCCCCCCCGACATTAGTGGTGTAGGTGGGAGGATGCCCAGGTTTTCCTTGGATAAGTGCAGCGTATGCTTCGTACTGCGTGGTATTTCTGGAGGTCTAGTGGAGTGGCTTTAACTACCTTCCAGTTCACATCCGGGCCCTGGCATAGTTGGTGGTAGGAAGTTCGAGCCGGCGTATGGGCCTATTGGACAAGCGCCCTTCACGTGCAATTAGTTCTCCCTACCGGTATTTTTGAAAAGTATTACCCCAGTCTCACGGAAAGCTGCGTCGTCAGCTTCGAGTGTTTGAACTCAGGGAGATATAACAGTGACTCGTATGAGTTGAGGTTTACAGCAGCTAGCTCGGCAATTGCTACGTGGTGATTTTGGAAAAAGTCAACCGGAAGTTGACTATGTAGTTAGAGGGCTCGGATGTGAGTTCCGGTGGTTCGGGTAGCTTCGGGGGATGATTTGTGATTTAGGAGTGAAGTCGGAATTGAATTTGGAGGTCCGGTGTAGAATTAGGCTTGAATTGGCTAAGGTTGGATTTTGGCGAATTCCGGATGGTAGGTGAGATTTTGATCCGAGGGTCGGAATGGAATTCCGAGAGTTGCAGTAGCTCCGTTAGGTGATTTTGGATATGCGTGCAAAGTTTCAGATCATTCGGAGGTGTTTAGTTCGGGTTTTAGATCAAATGCAAGTTTCGGAAGTTTTAGTTTAACTTAGGCATGAATCTGTGGGAATTCGATGATTTTGGTGTTTATGATAGTGTTTTTATGTTACGAGCAAGTTTGAATGAAGTAATAGAACATATCTGTGCATTTGGTTGAGGTCCCGAGGGCCTCGGGGTGATTTCGGATGGCTAACGGGGAGTTTTGAACATGAAAAAGTGCAGCAGAAATTGCAGAGGAATTTTCCTCTATGCGATCGCGTAGGTATGCCTGCGATCGCATAGAAGGTTCAGAGGGGGATGAAGATTTGCTCTATGTGATCGCGTATAGGGGTCAGCGATCGCATAGGTTGAGGAGATTGGGCAGTGCGGTCGCGTGGGAAGTAATGCGATCGCGTAGAAGGGGGAGACAGTGCTATGCGATCGCATGGCCTGTCCTGCGATCGCGTAAGAGGAATTGAGGGCCTGGAAATTTTGGCCTATGCGATCGCAGGGGTAGTGATGCGATCGCATAGGGGTCGCTACAGTAATCTGGCAGAATGTTTAAAACCCTTATATCCGCGACCCACATTATTTTTCCACCATTTTTACTCCACCAAGAGAGATTTTTGAGTGATTTGAAGAGGGTTTTCAACGGGTATTGATTTGAGGTAAGTCTCTTGATTAGAAAACACCATTTTTTTGGAAGAATCAACACTCAAATTCATGAAAGTGGGTAGAAATTGTGAAGAACTAGGGCTTGATTTTTGAAAACGAATTTTTAGGATTTGAAAGGCCATTTGAGCTCCGTTTTCGGTAAACATTATATGTACGGACTTGTGGCGAGACGAGGAATCCGTTGGTGTGATTTTAGGAATTTAAGAGGAAAACAAGATAAAAAGAAAGAAGAAAAGAAATAGAAATGAAAATCCCAAAAGAAAAACAAATCATGGTAGCATAGGATCCCATTCCTTAAATATCCCGGCCAAAAAACCGAGGATCTCCCGGGCTCGGGTTTTACCAACTTCGTGAATTTTAGTACTTTTCGAGTATTTTTGATTGGGTTATGTTTCTTTAACCCATATTTATGTATTCGTTGTGATTTTGACTAGATTCGACGCGCGAGGAGGTCGATACGAAAGGAAAAGGCATTGCGGACCATTCTACGGCCGGTTAGAGGTGAGTAGTTGGTGTATATGATGGCCTGAGGGTTTGAAACCCCGGCTTTTCACGTTGTGATGCTATTGTAGGGCATGACTCACACCCCATGGCAGGTGCGGGATTTGGTTATGACTGGGGATTGTGACTTGGTCCATCCCGAACAAGAATGTTTCTATATTGGCGACTGATACGCACCCTGTATTGAATATATCTGGGCTTATTGCCGTGTTTGGGGCCTAGTGCCGTTCTGTAGCATCCTTAGAGGATGAATGTCAATGTGATAGCATGCTTTGTATAATCATTGATCTCAGTCCTGTGTTTAATCACTGTTATGAAACGCTAAGTCACTTTTCCTGAAGTTAAATATCTAAAGTATATTCTTCTTAATAAATTGGAAATTGGGAAATTAATTAAATCTGTTAGGTGACTCATATGCATATTGTGGACTGAGTATGAATAGGGCTGCACGCCGCAGCGAATGGTATGATTATATTGCGCTTGGGCTGAAGGAGTCCCTCCGGAGTCTGTACACACCCCTAGTGAGCGTCGTCGATGTTAAATGGATCGGGCTACGCGCCGTAGCGGTCATGTGCATTGCATTGCATCCTTACATTATACTTGACTGATATATTTGAAGTTGTTTTGCTGTTAGTTCGTAGTTAGGTGTTGGACTGTTAGTTTTAGCTTTACTTTGTGGCACTTCGTGGATTTCTTATCTTCAGACATTTTATATGCTTATTACTCACTGAGTCGGTAGTACTCACCCCTACTCCCTGCACCTTGTGTGCAAATTCAGGTGCACTGGAGGCTTAGCTGAGCAGTCTTTGTTTTCCAGAGCTTATCAGAGTTGTTGAGGTAGCTGCTTGACGTTCGCAGGACCTGACTACTCTTCCTATTTCAGTTTTATTTATATATATACATTTCCAGACTTGAGTATTTTCGTTCAGATATTGTTATTCAGATTGTTTTAGAGGCTCTAGACTCGTGACCCCAGATCTTTTGGGAGTGTTTTTATCGGACTTCGTATTTCTCAGTATTATTCTTCGATAAATATTGGATTATTATTCTAAAACTAATATATTCTCTTTAAATTGTCGGTTTAGGGTTTATGGTTGATTTGGGAACGACTGTGGTCAGGCTTGCCTAGCAATTGTGTTGGGCGCCACCACGACCGGGTTCGGGGTCGTGACACAATAAGAATCCCTGCAAGGGAACAATATTTCAACAACAAGTCCCGGCAAGGGACAATATCAAAACAACAACAATATCCCGGCAAGGGAGGCAATATAGTGATTTTTTTTCTCTTTTTTACTTTTACTTCACAAATCACTTTACCACTTGAGCCAATGCTCCAAAGGGTTCAATTTCCTCTTATACTTTCACAATTCGTTATACCACTCGAGCCAATGCTCCTCAATGTTCATAGGTCACAATTCCTTCCACAACTTTACACAACAAATAGAAACCATCACCAAGGCATGAAAGATACAACGAAGTCATGATAATCACAATATAAAGACTCACGAGCATGCTAGACACCAACGTATAGATACTCGTCACCATGCCTATACGTCGTACTCAATATTTACCACATAGCAAATAGGACCCGACTCCTAATCCCTCAAGCTAAGGTTAAACCAAACACTTACCTTGATGCCACGAACACAATTCACGTTTCAATTATAGTTTTACCCCTCGATTCCACCGCCAATTCGCTCGTATCTAGTTACAAGTTACTTAAGCTAAATGAATCAATTCGGATGCATGCAAATGTATTTTCCAAAGTTTTACCCAAAAAGTCAAAAATCGCCCTCGGGCCCACATGGTCAAAACCCGAGGTTCGAACCAAAACCCGATCATCCATTCCCCCACAAACCCAAATATATAATTTTTTTTTAAAATCGGACCTCAAATCGAGGTCCAAATCCCCAATTTTTTTGAAAAATCTAGGTTCTACCCAAAACACCCAATTTCCCCCATGAAAACCATTGATTTTAAGTTAAAAGCATGTTAAAAGATGTTAATGATTGAAGGAAACTAGTTAAAAGCGACTTACAATTGATTTGGGGGGAGTGTTGTTCTTGAAAAATCGCCCTAGGGAGTTTGTGTTTTGAAAAGATGTGAAAACGGGTTAAAATTCGTCTAAGTATAAAAGTTGCAGGTCTCAGATATGGGAATTGCGAACAGGGGTTCGCAATTGAGAACCCCGACCTCTGCTATTATGGGAATTGCGAAGGAGGGATCGCATTTGCGAAGTCGCATTAGCGACTGGGGTCTCGTATTTGCGACTGTAAGGGATTCAAGGCAGGCGTCGCATTTGCGACTAGAACTTCGCATTTGCTAAGAAAGGTGCCCAGGCCTCCTCTCGCATTTGCGATACATGGCTAGCATTTGCGAGACAGGATTCGCAAATGCGAAGCCTGCAGGTCTGAAACATACCAACTGAAAAATCTGCAATTTTCTTAGTCCGAATTGCATCCCGTGGCCTATCCAAAACTCACCCGAGCCCTCGGGGCTCCAAACCAAACATGCACACTACCTCAACAACATCCTACGGACTTATTCGTGTAATCAAATCACAAAATAACATCATGAACATAGAATTAAACCTCAAGATCAATGAAATTTCTCAAAACTTCTTTAAACATCAAATTTTGCATTTAAGGTCTGAATCGCGTCAAATGGATTCCGTTTCTTACCAAACGTTACCGACAACACATATAAATCATATTGAACCTGTACTGGGCTTCGGAACCATAATACGGGCCCGATACCACATGTTTCACATAATATTTCACTTTCAAAAACATTTATATTTTTCAGAAAACAATTTCTTTCAAAAATTCATTTCTCGGGCTTGGGACCTCGGAATTCGATTCCGGGCATACGCCCAAGATCAATATTTTCCTACGGACCCTCCGGGACCGTCAAATCACGGGTCCGAGTCCGTTTACCCAAAACGTTGACCGAAGTCAAAGTAATTCATTTTATAGTAAAAAATTTATCATTTTTCACAGATTTTCACATATATGCTTTCCGGCTATGCGCCCAAACTGCGCACGCAAATCGAGGTGATGCTAAAAGAGGTTTTTATGGCCTCGGAACACAGAATTCATTTTACAACAAGTGATGACCTTTTGGGTCATCACATTCTCCACCTCTAAAACAACCGTTCGTCCTCGAACGGACATAAGAAGGAAGTACCTGAGTCGGGAAAAAGATGGGGATAACGGCTCCGGATATGCGACTTGGACTCCCAGGTTGATGCCTCAGCAGGCTGACCTCTCCACTGAACACGAACAGAAGGAAAACTCTTCGATCTCAACTGACGAACCTGCCGGTCTAGAATAGCTACCGGCTGCTCCTCATAAGACAAGTCCTTGTCCAACTGGACAGTGCTGAAATCTAACACGTGGGATGGATCGCCGTGATACTTCTGAAGCATGGACACATGAAACACTGGATGCACGGCTGATAAGCTCGGCGGCAATGTAAGTCTATAAGCCACCTCTCCCACTCGATAAAGAATCTCAAACGGGCCAATAAACCTAGGGCTAAGCTTGCCCTTCTTCCCAAATCTCATTACGCCCTTCATAGGAGACACTCGAAGCAATACCCTCTCACCGACCATGAATGCCAAATCACGAACCGTGCGGTCGGCATAGCTCTTTGCCTGGACTGAGATGTACGAAGCATATCCTGAATAATCCTAACCTTGTCCAAGGCATCCTGAACCAGATTCGTACCCAACAACCGAGCCTTTTCCGGCTCAAACCATCCAACCGGCGACCGACACCTCCTACCATATAAGGCCTCATAAGGAGCCATCTGGATACTCGACTTGTAGCTGTTGTTGTAGGCAAACTCTGCTAAAGGCAAAAACTGGTCCCACGAGCCTCCAAAGTCAATGACACAAGCTCAGAGCATATCCTTCAAAATCAGAATGGCCGGCTCGGACTGCCCGTCCGTCTGAGGATGACACGTTGTGCTCAACTCGACCCGTGTGCCCAACTCTCGCTCAACTGCTCTCCAAAAATGTGAGGTAAACTGCGTACCTCGATCCGAAATGATAGACACGGGCACACCATGAAGGCGAACAATCTCCCGAATATAGATCTCAGCTAACCTCTCGGAAGAATATGAAACTGCCACAAGAATGAAATGCGCTGACTTGGTCAGCCTATCAACAATAACCCACATTGCATCGAACTTCCTCTGAGTCTGCGGGAGTCCAACAGCGAAGTCCATAGTGCTACGCTCCCACTTCCACTCATGAATCTCAATCTTCTGGAATAAACCACCAGGCCTCTGATGCTCGTACTTAACCTGCTGACATTTAGACACCGAGCCACATATGCAACGATATCCTTCTTCATTCTCCGTCACCAATAATGTTGCCGCAAATCCTGATACATCTTCGTGGTGCCCGGATGAATAGAGTACCGGGAACTATGAGCCTCCTCTAAAATCAACTCTTGGAGCCAGTCCACATTAGGCACACAAACTCGACCCTACAATCTCAAAACTCCATCATCACCTAAGGTAACCTGCTTGGCACCTCCGGGCTGCACCGTGTCTCTAAGGACACACAAATGAGGATCATCATACTGCCGATCTCGAATACGCTCCAGTAATGAAGAACGAGCGACTGTGCAAGCTAACACATGGCTGGGCTCAGAAACATCCAACCTCGTGAACTGATTGGCCAAAGCATGAACATTCAAAGCAAGCGGTCTCTCATCGACCGGAATATAAGCTAGACTGCCCATACTGGCTGACTTTCTACTCAGGGCATCGACCACCACATTGGCCTTTCCCGGATGATATAAGATGGTGATATCATAGTCTTTCGACAGCTCCAACCATCTTCTCTGCCTCAAATTCAACTCCTTTTGCTTGAACAAATATAGCAAACTCTTGTGGTCCGTGAACACCTCGCACGCCACGCCATATAGATAATGCCTCCAGATCTTCAACGCGTGAACAATGGCTGCTAACTCCAAATCATGAACCGGATAGTTCTTCTCATGAATCTTCAACTGCTGCGAAGCATAGGCAATGACCTTGCCATCCTGCATCAACACCGCACCAAGCCCAATACGAGATGCATCACAATAAATTGTATATGGCCCTGAACCTGTGGGCAAAACCAACACTGGTGCCGTAGTCAAAGCTGTCTTGAGCTTCTGAAAGCTCGCCTCACACTCGTCTGACCACCTGAACTGGGCACCCTTCTAGGTCAACCTGGTTATCGGGGCTGCGATAGATGAAAACCCCTCTACAAACCGACGATTGTATCCTGCCAATCCCAAGAAACTCCGGATCTCTATAGCTGATGCTGGTCTAGGACAGTTCTTGACTGCCTCAATCTTCTTTGGATCAACTTGAATACCCTCTGCTGACACAACATGACCCAGGAATGCAACCGAACTCAACCAGAACTCACACTTTGAAAATTTAGCATACAACTGACCATCTCTCAAAGTCTGAAGAACCACTCTAAGATGCTGCTCGTGCTCCTCCCGACTGCGGGAATATATCAAGATATCATCGATGAAGACTATCACAAACGAATCGAAGTAAGGCCTGAACACTCAGTTCATCAAATCCATAAAAGTTGCTGGGGCATTGGTCAACCCAAATGACATCACCAAGAACTCATAATGCCCGTACCGAGTGCGGAAAGCTGTCTGAGGGACATCGGATGCCCTAATCTTCAACTGATGGTAGCCAGATCTCCAGTCAATCTTTGAAAACACCTTGGCACCCTGAAGCTGATCGAACAAATCATCAATCCTCGGTAACGGATACTTATTCTTGATTGTAACCTTGTTCAATTGCCGGTTGCCTATACACATTCGCATCGATCCATCCTTCTTCTTTACGAACAACACTGGTGCACCCCAAGGCCACACACTGGGTCTCATGTAACCCTTCTCAAGCAAGTCTTGCAACTGCTCCTTCAACTCTTTCAACTCAGGCGGGGCCATACGATACGGCGAGATAGAAATGGGGTGAGTGCCCGGAGCCAAATCAATGCAGAAGTCGATATCCCTGCCGGGTGGCATACCCGGCAGCTTTGAAGGGAATACCTCAAAAAACTCACGAACAACGGGCACAGAATCAATAGAAGGAACCTCGGCACTAGAATCACGAACATATGCCAAATAGGCCAAACACCCCTTCTCGACCATACGCTTAGCCTTCACATAAGAGATAACACTATGGGTAGAATGACCAGGAGTCCCTCTCCACTCTAAACGAGGCAAACCCGGCAAGGCTAAGGTCACAGTCTTGGCATGACAGTTCAAGATAGCGTGATAAGGTGATAACCAGTCCATCCCCAATATGACATCGAATTCAACCATGTCCAGAAAAAGCAAATCTACACGAGTCCCTAGACCTCCAATCACAACTACACACGAACGATGGACTCGATCTACCACAATAGAATCACCCACCGGTGTAGACACATAAATAGGAGCACTCAAAGAATCACTAGGCATGACCAGATACGGTGCAAAATAAGATGACACATAGGAGTACGCAGACTCTGGATCAAATAAAACTGAAGCATATGTGCTACAAACTAGAACAGTACCTGTAATAACTGCATTGGAAGCCTCAACCTCGGGCCTAGCTGGAAGAGCATAAAATCGGGGCTGGGCCTACCACCCTGAACTATATCCCTGGGATGGCCGGCTGCTGGCTGGCCTACACCTCTAGCGGCCTGAGCTCCACCTCTAATACCTCCACCTCCACCTTTAGCACCTCTACCCCCACCTCTAGCTAACTGGGTAGGCTGTGGAACACTCTGTGCCTGAACCATGGCACGTGAACCCTAATGCTGAGAGCTACTCGGTGCTCGAGGGCAAAACCTAGCAATGTGACACATGTCACCACAAGTGTAACAAGCCCTCGGCTGCTAAGACTACTGGACCTGACGACCTGAATGACCACCCCGAAAACTCTGAAGCGGCGGTGCACTGATAGGATCTGGTGGTGCACTGTAGGACTGCTGATCAGAATACTGCATCTGAGGACCACGGCCACCTGAAGTACCGTGAGAAACCTGGAGTGCTGACTGAAAAGGCCTAGGAGGATGGCCTCTACCATACGAATCCCTACCTCCAGATAAGGTACCACTGAATCGACCTGAATGACGAGGCCTCTTGTCTGACCCATGACCACCTCCCTGCGATAGAACCATCTCAACTCACCGGGCCACATTGGCCGCCTCCTGGAAAGATATCTCACTCCCAGTCTCCCTAGCCATCTGAAGACGAATCGGCTGAATAAGTCCATCAATGAACCTCCTCACCCTCTCTCTCTCTCGGTGGGAAGTACGATAAGAGCATGACGAGCCAAGTCGATGAATCTGGTCTCATACTGGGTAACAGTCATGGAACCCTGCTGGAGACGCTCAAACTGCCTCCGATAGGCCTCTCTCTGAGTGATGGGGAGAAACTTCTCCAGAAATAGCTGAGTGAACTGCTCCCAAGTCAAAGCTGGCGATCCGGCTGGTCTAACCAAACAATAATCTCTCCACCAAGTCTTGGCGGATCCAGACAAGTGAAAAGTAGCAAAATCGATCCCATTGGTCTCAACTATCCCCATGTTCCTGAGAACCTCATGACAGCTGTCTAAATAATCCTGGGGATCCTCAGAAGATGCACCGCTGAACGTAGAAGTGAAGAGCTTGGTGAACCTGTCCAATCTCCACAAAGCATCAACAGACATAGCTGCTCCATCACCGGCCTGGGGTACCACACCCGGCTGAACTGCTCCAACTGGTTGAACTGCTAGAGTCTGAAACTGGGGAGCTACCTGCTCCGGAGTGCGTGTAGCCAAGTCTGGGCCCCTCCTCCAGCCTGAGAGACGGCTGGTGTTATAGGAAGCAAGCCTGCCCGGTGACACTCTCCATAAGGCCCACTAGACGGACCAGAGCATCCTGGAGTACTGGGGTAGCAATAAACCCCTCTAGGACCTGAGTTGGGCCCACCGGAGCTGCTGGGGCCGGAACCTCATCATCAAAGTCAACCTGAGGCTCCGTTGCTGGTGCTGCTGCTCTGGAATGAGCTTTGCCCCTACCTCGACCTCCCCCACTGCCCCTCGTGGGAGCTGCTGCTGGGGGCTCGGGCTGCTGGTCAGCGGATGAGGAAGCGCGTGTTCTCGGCATCTGCGAGGGAACAGAATAGAAATTCAATCAGCATTGAGAAACCAAACCGCATGATAGGAAAGAAAAGATGTGAAATTTTCCTAACTCTGTAGCCTCTGGGGATAAATACAGACGTCTCCATACCGATCCCTCAGACTCTACTAAGCTTGTCTGTGAACTGTGAGACCCATGTAACCTAGAGCTCTGATACTAACTTGTCACGACCCGAATTTCTCACCCTTGGGATTCATGATGACGCCTACTAATGTGAGCTAGGCAAGCCAATTATTGAACTAACTACCTTTTTACCCATTTTATACTCTTTATCATTTATAAAACAATAACGTGTAAACAACGGAAAATTTAGAATAAGCGGAAGTAAGCACTAAAATATCTGAACATGTCTATTACAACACTTTGAACCTCAACCTCCCAAAACTGGTGTCACAGTACCACATACGATCTAAGAGTACTAAATACAAAGTCTGAAATAAAAGATACAGTCTCCGAATCAAAGAAATGAAACAGGAATAAAGGGTAGGGGAGACGCCAGGGCCTGCGGACGCCTGCAGGTCTACCTTGGATCTCCGCGTGGACTGAAGGTAGCCACCCGATCTACTGTCCGAAGTCTACAGCACTGGGATCTGCACAAGAGAGAGAGTGTAGTATCAGCACAACCGACCCCATGTGCTGGTAAGTGCCTAGCCTAACCCTGACGAGGTAGTGACGAGGCTAGACCAGACTACCACATAAACCTGTCCAATTCAACTATATACAGTGGAAAAGAAGTACAGAAATAAACAGTTAAGTATGGGAGGGGTAGCATGCTATGGGGGAAATATCAATTCCAAATAGAAAGACAACAAGTAAATGAAAGTACCAATATGTCTCGGATGTCAACAAAGGACCAGAAATCAACAAATGCACGGCATCACCCTTCGTGCTTTTACTCTCATCCTCACCAAAGCAATCATGTAATAAAATTGTGCACGGCATCACCCTTCGTGCTTTTAATCTCTCTCCTCACCATATAATCAATATAATCACGGAATGGTATATCGTGCGTCACGACATCACCTTTCGTGCTTTACACTCTTTCCTCACAATCATACACGGCATCACCCTTCGTGCTTTACACTCTTTCCTCACAATAACAATGTACGACATCACCCTTCATGCTTTAACTCTCTTCCTCACCCAAACAACAATCACAAACAATAGGGCAAGGAAATAAATGAAATTACAATAAGAATCCCGGCAAGGGAACAATATTTCAACAACAAGTCCCGGCAAGGGACAATATCAAAACAACAACAATATCCCGGCAACAGAGGCAATATAGTGATTTTTTTTCTCTTTTTCACTTTTACTTCACAACTCACTTTACCACTTGAGCCAATGCTCCAAAGGGTTCAATTACCTCTTATACTTTCATAATTCGTTATACCACTCGAGCCAACGCTCCTAATGTTCATAGGTCACAATTTCTTCCACAACTTTACACAACAAATAGAAACCATCACCAAGACATGAAAGATACAACGAAGTCATGATAATCACAATATAAAGACTCACGGGCATGCCAGACACCAACGTATAGATACTCGTCACCATGCCTATACGTCGTACTCAACATTTACCTCATAGCAAATAGGATTCGGCTCCTAATCCCTCAAGCTAAGGTTAGACCAAACACTTACCTCGATGCCACGAACACAATTCACGTTTCAATTATAGCTTTAGCCCTCGATTCCACCGCTAATTCGCTTATATCTAGTTACAAGTTACTTAATTACATCAATAAACGCTAAATGAATCAATTCGGATGCATGAAAATGTATTTTCCAAAGTTTTACCCAAAAAGTCAAAAATCGCCCCCGGGCCCACATGGTCAAAACCCGAGGTTCGAACCAAAACCCGATCACCCATTCCCCTACGAACCCAAATATATAATTTGTTTTGAAATCGGACCACAAATCGAGGTCCAAATCCCCAATTTTTTTGAAAAACCTAGGTTCTACCCAAAACACCCAATTTCCCCCATGAAAATCATTGATTTTAAGTTGAAATCATGTTAAAAGATTTTACTGATTGAAGGAAACTAGTTAAAAACGACTTACAATTGATTTGGGGGGAGAGTTGTTCTTGAAAAATCGCCCTAGGGAGTTTGTGTTTTGAAAAGATGTGAAAATGGGTTAAAATTCGTCTAAGTATAAAAGTTGCAGGTCTCAGATGTGGGAATTGCGAACAGGGGTTCGCAATTGCGAACCCCGACCTCTGCTATTATGGAAATTGCGAAGGAGGGATCCCATTTGCGAAGTCGCATTTGCGACCTGGGTCTCGCATTTGCGACTATAAAGGATTCAAGGCAGGCGTCACATTTGCGACTGGAACTTTGCATTTGCGAAGAAAGCTCCCCAGGCCTCCTCTCGAATTTGCGATACATGGCTCGCATTTGCGAGACAGGCTTCGCAAATGCTAAGCCTGCAGGTCTGAAACATACCAGCTGAAAAATCTGCAATTTTCTAAGTCTGAAATGCATCCCGTGGCCTATCCAAAACTCACCCGAGCCCTCGGGGCTCCAAACCAAACATGCACACTACCTCAACAACATCCTACAGACTTATTTGTGTAATCAAATCACCAAAATAACATCATGAACATCGAATTAAACCTCAAGATCAATGAAATTTCTCAAAACTTCTTTAAACATCAAATTTTGCATTTAAGGTCCGAATCACGTCAAATGGATTCCGTTTCTTACCAAACTTTACCGACAACACATATAAATCATCTTGAACCTGTACCCGGCTCCGGAACCATAATACGAGCCGGATACCACAGGTTTCACATAACATTTCACTTTCAAAAACCTTTATATTTTTCAGAAAATAATTTCTTTCAAAAATTCATTTCTCGGGCTTGGGACCTCGAAATTCGATTCCGGGCATACGCCCAAGTCCCATATTTTCCTACGGAACCTCCGGGACCGTCGAATCATGGGTCCGGGTCCGTTTACCCAAAACGTTGACCGAAGTCAAATTAATTCATTTTATAGTCAAAATTTTATCATTTTTCACATATTTTCACATATAGGCTTTCCGGCTATGCGCTCGGACTGCGCACGCAAATAGAGGTGATGCTAAAAGAGGTTTTTAAGGCCTCGGAACGCAGAATTTATTTTAAAAACAAGTGATGATCCACTTTTGGATCATCACAAATATCATGTATGGATCCTATTCGCATAAAATGGTTCATATGAGTCATAATGTTGGGTCCGTGCTCAGCACGGACATCCCGTATCTTATATAT